>NC_053025.1:446542681-446602940 GCF_003073215.2 Triticum urartu | reverse complement strand
CCACCGGAAGCGAGGGGGAGAGAGCCCCCCTCCTTCTTCTTCTTCCTTGACCTCCTCCCTAGATGGGAGAAGGGTTTCCCCTCTGGTCCATGGCCTCCATGGCGTGGGAGGGGCGAGAGCCCCTCCGAGATTGGATCTATCTCTCTGTCTCTCTCTGGTTCTGCGTTCCGTCCTGGCTCTGTTTCACCGTTTCGTATATATATGGAGATCCGTAACTCCGATTGGCCTGAAACCTTCACCGTGATTTTTTTCCGAATATTAGCTTTCTTGCGGCAAAAGAAGAGCGTCAACCGCCTTACGGTGGGCTCACGAGGGTAGGGGCGCGCCCTAGGGGGGGCGCCCCCTGCCTCGTGACCACCTCGGGCACTGGTTCACGTTGATTTTCCTTCCGAATTTTCCATATTTCCAAAAATAAGCTCCGTCTGTTTTTATCCCGTTTGGACTCCGTTTGATATGGATATTCTGCGAAACCAAAAACATGCAACAGACAGGAACTGGTACTGGGCACTGGATCAATATGTTAGTCCCAAAAATAATATAAAAAGTTGCCAAAAAGTATATGAAAGTTGCAAAATATTGGCATGGAACAATCAAAAATTATAGATACGACGGAGACATATCAACTGGTCACTGGAAGCGGAACTGCCCCAAGTATTTGGCGGATAAGAAGGATGGCAAGGTGAACAAAGTATATGTGATATACATGTTATTGATGTGTACCTTACTAGAGCTCGAAGTAGCACCTGGTATTTGATACTGGTTATTGCTAATATTTGCAACTCGAAACAGGGACTACGGATTAAGCGAACACTGGCAAAGGACGAGGTGACGTGCGCGTGGGAAATGGTTCCAAAGTCGATGTGATCGCGGTCGGCACGCTACCTCTATATCTATCTTCGGGATTATTATTAGACCTAAATAATTGTTATTTGGTGCCAGCATTGAGCATGAACATTATATCTGGATCTTGTTTGATGCGAGACGGTTATTCATTTAAATCAGAAAATAATGGTTGTTCTATTTATATGGGCAATATCTTTTATGGTCATGCACCCTTGAAGAGTGGTCTATTTTTGATGAATCTCGATAGTAGTAATACACATATTCATAATGTTGAAGCCAAAAGATGCAGAGTTGATAATGATAGTGCAACTTATTTGTGGCACTGCCGTTTAGGTCATATCGCTGTAAAGCGCATGAAGAAACTCCATACTGATGGACTTTTGGAACCACTTGATTATGAATCACTTGGTACTTGCGAAACGTGCCTCATGGGCAAGATGACTAAAACGCCGTTCTCTGGAACTATGGAGAGAGCAACAGATTTGTTGGAAATCATACATACAGATGTACGTGGTCCAATGAATGTTGAGGCTCGTGGCGGATATTGTTATTTTCTCACCTTCACAGATGATTTAAGCAGATATCTACTTAATGAAGCATAAGTCTGAAACATTTGAAAAGTTCAAAGAATTTCAGAGTGATGTTGAAAACCATCATAACAAGAAAATAAAGTTTCTATGATCTGATCATGGAGGAGAATATTTGAGTTACGAGTTTGGTCTACATTTGAAACAATGCGGAATAGTTTTGCAACTCACGCCACCTGGAACACCACAGCGTAATGGTGTGTCTGAACGTCGTAATCTTACTTTACTAGATATGGTGCGATCTATGATGTCTCTTACAGATTTACCGCTATCATTTTGGGATTATGCTTTAGAGACGGCCGCATTCACATTAGATAGGGCACCATCGAAATCCGTTGAGACGACGCCTTATGAACTGTGGTTTGGCAAGAAACCAAAGTTGTCGTTTCTGAAAGTTTGGGGCTGCGATGCTTATGTGAAAAAGCTTCAACCTGATAAGCTCGAACCCAAATCGGAGAAATGTGTCTTCATAGGATACCCAAAGGAGACTGTTGGGTACACCTTCTATCACAGATCCGAAGGCAAGACATTCGTTGCTAAGAATGGATCCTTTCTAGAGAAGGAGTTTCTCTCGAAAGAAGTGAGTGGGAGGAAAGTGGAACTTGATGAGGTAACTATACCTGCTCCTCTATTGGAAGGTAGTTCATCACAGAAACCGGTTTCTGTGACGCCTACACCAATTAGTGAGGAAGTTAATGATGATGATCATGGAACCTCAGATCAAGTTACTACTGAACCTCGTAGATCTACCAGAGTAAGATCCGCACCAGAGTGGTACGGTAATCCTGTTCTGGAAGTCATGCTACTAGATCATGATGAACCTACGAACTATGAAGAAACGATGGTGAGCCCAGATTCCGCAAAATGGCTTGAGGCCATGAAATCTGAGATGGGATCCATGTATGAGAACAGAGTGTGGACTTTGGTTGACTTGCCTGATGATCGGCAAGCAATTGAGAATAAATGGATCTTCAAGAAGAAGACTGACGTTGACGGTAATGTTACTGTCTACAAAGCTCGACTTGTTGCGAAAGGTTTTCGACAAGTTCAAGGGATTGACTACGATGAGACTTTCTCACCCGTAGCGATGCTTAAGTCTGTCTGAATCATGTTAGCAATTGCCGCATTTTATGATTATGAAATTTGGCAAATGGATGTCAAAACTGCATTCCTGAATGGATTTCTGGAAGAAGGGTTATATATGATGCAACCGGAAGGTTTTGTCGATCCAAAGGGAGCTAACAAAGTGTGCAAGCTCGAGCGATCCATTTATGGACTGGTGCAAGCCTCTCGGAGTTGGAATAAACGCTTTGATAGTGTGATTAAAGCATTTGGTTTTATACAGACTTTTGGAGAAGCCTGTATTTACAAGAAAGTGAGTGGGAGCTCTATAGCATTTCTGATATTATATGTGGATGACATATTGCTGATTGGAAATGATATAGAATTTCTAGATAGCGTAAAGGGATACTTGAATAAGAGTTTTTCAATGAAAGACCTCGGTGAAGTTGCTTGCATATTGGGCATCAAGATCTATAGAAATAGATCAAGACGCTTAATTGGACTTTCACAAAGCACATACCTTGACAAAGTTTTGAAGAAGTTCAAAATGGATCAAGCAAAGAAAGGGTTCTTGCCTGTGTTACAAGGTGTGAAGTTGAGTAAGACTCAATGCCCGACCACTGCAGAAGATAGAGAGAAAATGAAAGATGTTCCTATTGAGGGAGTCCTGGATTAGGGGGTCTCCGGACAGCCGGACTATCTCCATTGGCCGGACTGTTAGACTATGAAGATACAAGATTGAAGACTTGTCTCGTGTCCAGATGGGACTCTACTTGGCGTGGAAGGCAAGCTAGGCAATACGTATATGGATATCTCCTCCTTTGTAACCGACCTTGTGTAACCCTAACCCTCTCCGGTGTCTGTATAAACCAGAGGGTTTTAGTCCGTAGGACAACAATCACAACATACAATCATACCGTAGGCTAGCTTCTAGGGTTTAGCCTCTCTGATCTCGTGGTAGATCTACTCTTGTAACACCCATATCATCAATATCAATCAAGCAGGACGTAGGGTTTTACCTCCATCAAGAGGGCACGAACCTGGGTAAAACTTCGTGTCCCTTGCCTCCTGTTACCATCTGGCCTAGACGCACAGTTCGGGACCCCCTACCCGAGATCCGCCGGTTTTGACACCGACATTGGTGCTTGCATTGAGAGTTCCTCTGTGTCGTTGCCGTTAGGCTTGATGGCTCCTACTATCATCGGTAGCGATGCGGTCCAGGGTGAGACTTTTCTCCCCGGATAGATCTTCGTATTTGGCGGCTTTGCACTGCGGGCTAATTCGCTTGGCCATCTGGAGCAGATTGAAAGCTATGCCCCTGGCCATCAGGTTAGATTTGGAAGTTTGAACTACACGGCCGACATCCGCGGAGACTTGATCTTCGACGGATTCGAGCCACAGCTGGGCGCGCCGCACTGTCTCGATGGGCATGACCTAGCTCTGCCACCGGACGGTACTCCAGAGGCCGCGCCCACACCAGCTCCGACCCTTAGCTCGGAGCCAACTGCGCCAATCGAGGACGGGTGGCTAGACACCGCCTCAGGGGCTGCAGTCTAGACGGCGATCGAGCCAAATACCAGCATAATCCTCTGCGCAACCCGTGACTCCAAGGTGCCGGACTCCCTTCCGGACCCCGAACCATCCGCGCCCCTGCCAATCAAATCTGAGTGGGCGCCGGTCATGGAATTCACCGCCACGGATATCTTTCAGCACCCGCCCTTCGGTGACATTCTGAATTCACTAAGGTCTCTCTCTTTGTCAGGAGAGCCCTGGCTGGATTATGGCCAACAGGACTGGGATGCGGACGATGAAGAAATTCGACGCCCACCCACCACCCACTTTGTAGCCACCGTCAATGATTTAACCGACATGCTCGACTTCGACTCCTGAAGACATCGATGGTATGGACGATGATGTAGGAGACGAACATGAACCTAGCACCTATAGGGCACTGGAAAGCCACCTCGTCGTATGACATATACATGGTGGATACACCCAATGAAGGCAACTCGACGAGATAGCGAGGATGACCCCTCCAAGAAGCAACCCAAGCGCCGACGTCAGCGGCGCCGCCCTAAGTCCCGCCAAAGCAAAAGTGGTGATACCGACAGGAGATAATAACACTCCGGATAGCGCCAAAGACAATGAAAACCCCCTCCAGCAAGAGTTAGATCAGGAGGATGAAGGTGCCAGCTCTCCTGAGAGAGCGGCTGGCGAGAGGAGGAGGATGACAATTACATGCCCCCCTCCGAAGACGAGGGCAAGCCTCGGCGACGATGAATTCGCCGTACCAGAGGATCCCGTCGAACAAGAGCGCTTCAAGCGCAGGCTTATGGCCACGGCAAATAGCTGATCTCTCCTAGCAGCAGCTTCAAGCTGATCAAGATCTGCTAGCTGACAAATGGACTGAAGTCCTCACAGCCGAGGAATATAAAATCGAGCGTCCCTCCAAGAGTTACCCAAGGCGCAGGTTACTACCCCGACTGGAGGAAGAAGCGTATGATACGGCTGACCGGACACCTCATGGCCGCGATAGAGAGGCATTCCTGCCGAAAGCTCAGCCTCCACCCCAACGCCATCCAAATAAAAAGGCATGGGGAGATACCCAGACCTGCGAGACATATTGGAGGACAAATCAAAGCACTCAAGATCGATCTACAGATCACGAGGGCGCACCACTCTATGAGACGGTAAACGTCACGCCAGATACAGTAAAAGCAAATCCGGCCGGGCTGAACACAGCGGGCAGGACCCATACGAGCTGCGTCGCGATATAGCCCAATACAGAGGCGTCGCACACCCCTTATGCTTCACAGACGAAGTAATGGAACATCAATTCCCAGAAGGTTTCAAACCTGTAAACATTGAGTCATATGATGGCACAACAGATCCCGCGGTATGGATTGAGGACTTCCTCCTCCACATCCACATGGCCCGCGGTGATGACTTACATGCCATCAAGTACCTCCCACTAAAACTCAATGGACCAGCACGGCATTGGCTTAATAGCTTGCCAGCGGACTCCATTAGCTATTGGGAAGATCTGGAAGCCGCATTCCTCGACAACTTTTAGGGAACTTATGTGCGACCACTAGACGCCGATGACTTGAGCCACATAATTCAGCAGCCAGAAGAGTCGGCCAGGAAATTCTGGACTCGGTTCCTTACAAAGAAAAACCAAATCGTCGACTGTCCGGATGCGGAGGCCTTAGCGGCTTTCAAGCACAACATCCGAGATGAGTGGCTAGCCCGGCACCTTGGTCAAGAAAAGCCAAAATCTATGGCAGCCCTCACGACGGTCATGACCCGCTTTTGTGCGGGAGAAGACAGCTGTTGGCTCGCAGTAACAACATATCAAATAACCATGGTACCTTAGATACCAAGGACGGCAACAGCAGGTCACGTCGGAACAAGCATAAGCACCGCATTAACGGCAAAAGTACTGAGGATACGGCAGTCAATGCCGGATTCAAAGGATCTAAACACGGTCAGCGGAAAAAGCCATTCAAACAAAGTACGCCGGGTCCGTCCAGCTTGGACCGTATACTCGATCGCTCGTGTCAAATACACGGCACCCCAGACAAGCCAGCCAATCACACCAACAGGGATTGTTGGGTGTTAAAGCAGGCCGACAAGTTAATCGCCGAAAACAAGGACAAGGGGCTGCATAGCGATGACGAGGAAGAACCCCGGCAGCCGCACACCAGAGGACAGAAGAGGTTTCTCCCGCAAGTGCGGACATTGAACATGATATACGCAACCCACATCCCCAAGAGGGAGCGGAAGCGAGCGCTCAGAGACGTATATGCGCTGGAGCCAGTCGCCCCGAAGTTCAACCCTTGGTCCTCCTGTCCGATCACCTTCGATCGCAGGGACCACCCCACTAGTATCCATCACGGCGGATTCGCCGCATTGGTCCTAGACCCAATCATCGACGGATTTCACCTCACTCGAGTCCTCATGGACGGCGGCAGCAGCCTGAACCTGCTTTATCAGGACATAGTGCGCAAAATGGGTATAGACCCCTCAAGGATCAAACCCACAAAGACGACCTTTAAAGGCGTCATTCCAGGCGTAGAGGCCCACTGCACAGGCTCAATTACACTGGAAGTGGTCTTCGGATCCCCGGATAACTTCCGAAGTGAAGGGTTAATCTTTGATATAGTCCCGTTCCGTAGTGGTTATCACACACTGCTCGGACGAACCGCATTCGCTAGATTCAATGCGGTACCACATTATGAATACCTCAAGCTCAAGATGCCAGGACCTCGCGGAGTTATTACAGTCAATGGAAACACAGAGCGCTCTCTCCGAACAGAGGAGCACACCGCGGCCCTCGCAGCAGAAGCGCAAAGCAGCCTCTCAAGGCAATCTACCAGTTCGGCGTTCCAGAGCCTCGACACCTTCAAGCGCGCTCGGGGCAATCGACAAATAGACCGCCTGGCGCGATCAGAGCTCGCGTAACAATACGACGGCCACCCCAATCCCAGCCCAACGACGTTGTTCGTGCTGCGCGTACATCATTACGCATTAAAAATACCATGGGCACAGATGGGGAGGGGGAGGCACAACTACGGCACATCCCAAAACGCGGCCTAAACCGCGCCAGGGGCTTCCCGTTTGGTTATTTTTCTTTTTCTTTCAGGACTTCAATCTCTGGAAACTATGTCCGGCAGCTCTATTGCCGAACACATGATACAGCAACCAAGGAGGCCGACGACTACGGAATTCCCAGGTGGATTACAGATTTCACATAATTCCTTAGCTCGCCCTTGGAAGGGACATAGTCCTACTCTTTTGCTCATTACACTATCTTTATCATTCTGCTTTAATGCAATTTTTTAATATACAATGCATGACATTACGAATATTATCGCATTTTTGTTATATGTATACATATCTATGTGTTCATTAATGACGCCTACCAACCGTACACTCTGGTACGGCCAATGCACCAGGGGCTTACGTACCCACAATTTGGTGTGAAAAGTCCGAACACTTTTACAAGTGCGGCACCCCGAACTTATAGCATTATATGCATCAGCTCCGAATCATGTCTTTGGTCAAATGTTGGGTTTGCCCGGCTCCTATGTTTTGGTACCTTACATTCCGCTCTATCGGCTAAGGTAGCGCTAGGAGAACTACTGCGATTGTGCCCCGGTTCTGCCGGGCCGAGCACCTCAGTAGAGAAAGCTAAAACTGACTGTCATGATAATGCGAGAGACTGGTCGCTGTTCGGCGAGGTTTTCTGAGTCCCTAAAGACTTATGCCGCTTAGGGCGAGGGGCCGGCTCCGTCTGGCTTACAGGCGTGTATTGCGCCCCGAATTCGGCCTTCCGAATACCAGGGGCTTTGCTGAAATTTAAATTTATAGAATTCTATGGCTAAGTGAGAGTGATAAAGCATTATTAGTCCGGTTGCCTTGTTCGTTGTGCTGATCACCTCCCTCGAAGGACCCAAAGATGGGAACAAGAGTGCTCAGGTTTATCCCGAACACCCCGACACTCGTGGCATGGGGGCAGAAGCCGAGGACTAGCCATCTCTCAGATTGGATAAACAGCCAAACAGAAGGTAATATTTTAAATTCACACAAGCGTTGCATAGCACATATGAAACAAGTTTTCATTACACAGGATAAAAAACGAGCAAGTCTCATTCAAATATTACATTTTGTGAACACTCATCCGCGATAAGACGGGCGCCCGGTAGAACACCCTCGTAGTACATCTCGGGGTGACGGTGCTCCTTGCCCTCCGGCGGCCCCTCCTTGATAAGCTTCATGGTGTCTAGCTTGACCCACTGCGTTTTCACACGGGCGAAGGCCCGGCGTGCACCTTCAATGCAGACGGATCGCTTGACGACCTCCAACCATGGGCAGGCATCCACAAGCCACCTCACCAGGCCGAAGAAGCTGTTCGGAAGGGCGTCGCCAGACCACAACCGGACTATGAAGCCCTTCATGGCCTGATCGGCCGCCTTATGTAGCTCGGCCATCTGCTTTAGCCGGTCGCTCATTGGCACCTGATGTTCGGCCTCAGCATACTGAGACTAGAACAGCTTCTCTGTCGAGCTTCCGTCCTCGGCCTGGTAGAATAGTGCGGCATCGGACACACTGCGGGGCAAATCTACGTATGCTCCTGAAGAGCTCCGGATTCGGGTAAGTAATCGGTAATTCACCGTTGCATGTTTGCTTTGCATATAGAAAGCCTTACCCACCGCTATCTTCTTCATCGCGTCGATCTCCTGAAGGGCCTTCCGGCCTCGGCCTTGGCACTCTTCACGCTCTCACGGGCCGCGGCAAGCTCAGACTCTCTCGTCTTCAAGTCAAGCTCCAACGCCTCGTGCTTCGTCACGAGAGCTTGGAGCTCTTGATGCACCTCGCCCACCCGAGCCTCGTGCCTCTCTCCCTCGGTGCACTCCTAGGCCGCCTTTTCTTCGGCCTGGGACAGCGCTTGCTTCAGGGTCGCCACCTCGGTTGTGGCCCCTGGCAAACATACAATGATCCTGTCATTTAGCAATCGTGTCCTTTTTCTCATCTACAGACGGGGTATCACTTACCCTTGTTCTCCTCGAGCTGCCTCTTAGCAAGGCCGAGCTCCTTATGGGACCCCTCGAGGGCCTCCTTCAATACGGCAACCTCCGCAGTTAGTCCGGCAGACGCCAGCAGCGAAGCCTGCACATGCATATTGACATACTTATATTAGACTCCTGCAATATTATTTGATCCTCTGTTCGGCTTTTCTTTGTGAACACCGAACAAAGCATCAGGGGCTACTGTCTATGCGGTAACACTTCTACTACATTTTAAAATACTTACCTCGAAGCCTGTTAGAAGGCTAGTAGAGGCTTTAGTCAATCCGCTCTTGGCGGACTGAACCTTCTGGATCACCGCACTCATGATAGTGCGGTGCTCCTCCTCGATGGAAGCGCTGCGAAGTGCTTCCAACATAGTGTCCAGCGCCTCTGGGTGGACAGAGGTCACCGGCACTGGTGTCTCACCCTCCCTAGAAGGGGATCGCCTGCCCGATCTCGGATCCGTTGGAGGGTCCGGCGCGGTGTTCGGCTGAGGGCCGAACTCGGAGCTTCCGGGGACCCCGTCCCCTCGGCTCCCGGAGTCCGGAAGGTCGCCTTGAGGCGCCTCTGGGACCATCCCCCCGATCCGGTGCCTCTTGAGACAGCACCTCGGTGTCGTCGGCTGGATGAGGGGAGGTGGCTGTCGGGACTGGATCGCTATCCATGTCCGACGCGCCCAGGGAGCCGTCCGAGGATACCTCGATATTGGCTCGGGGCGGCCTGCACAATTGAGTTCGGCGTTAGGGAAAGCAATGCGACAAAGGAATCCTAGGGGTTACTTTGGTATCCAAATACTTACGATCTCCCCTGGGGCTTGCCCCTGGGCAACCACTCGTCTTCAATTTGGTCGGCGGCGGTGGAGCTGTCCGGAAGGAGCGTCCTTCCCTTCTTGGACCCTTCGGCCTCCCCAGTTGGGGCGGCCTTCCTTTTCTTGTCTCCCCCAGTTGGTGGGGGAGCCTCCTCTTCCTCTTCCTCGTCTTCGGGGGAAGAGTGCACCGCAGAGTCATCGGACGGTGAGTCCGACGACGCCTGGCGTCGGGAACTCTTTCGAGCTCCCTTGGCCTTCTTAGTCTTCTCCGGCACCTTATAAGGGGCCGGAGTCAGCATCTTCATCAGAAGAGCGTCTGCGGGGCCTTCGGGTAAGGGAGTCGGACAGTCGATCTGTCCGGCCATCTTCTGCCAGTCCTGTCAAAATTACGGGAGTTTAGATCCCGCATAGAGCCAATCTGTATATATATATATATATAACAAATATCTTGTAAGAGGTAAAACAACTTACCGCACTGGCGTGGCGCTTCGCACTGAATCCGCGATCCTCATTAATGGGGGGAGGGACCGCGTCGCCCTTGAACAGCACCCTCCAGGCATCTTCATGAGTCGTGTTGAAGAGCCTGTTCAGAGTTCGGTGCTGCGCCGGATTGAACTCCCACAAGGTAAACTCCCGTTGTTGGCACGGGAGTATCCGGCGAACGAGCATAACCTGGACTATGTTGACAAACTTGAGCTTCTTATCCACCATGTTCCGAATACATGACTGGAGTCCGGTTAGCTCTTTTGAATTACCCCAGGACAGGCCCTTCTCTTTCCAGGAGGTGAGCCGCATGGGATGCCAGATCGGAACTCGGGGGCCGCTACCCATGCAGGGTCGCGCGGCTCGGTGATATAGAACCACCCCGATTGCCACCCCTTTATGGTGTCCACGAAGGTGCCCTCGAGCCATGTGATGTTGGGCATCTTGCCCACCATGGCGCCTCCGCACTCCGCCTGGCGGCCGCTCACTACCTTCGGCTTGACATTGAAGGTCTTCAGCCATAAGCCGAAGTGGGACTTGATGCGGAGGAAAGCCTCGCACATGACGATAAACGCCAAGATGTTGAGGATGAAGTTCGGGGCCAGATCGTGGAAATCCAGGCCGTAATAAAACATGAGCCCCCAGACGAAGGGATGGAGAGGAAATCCCAGTCCGCGGAGGAAACGAGTGAGGAATACCACCCTCTCATGGGGCTCGGGGGTGGGGATGAGCTGTCCCTCATCTGGGAGCCGGTGCGCGATGTCGTCGTGCAGGTATACGGCTCTCCTCAGTTTCTTGACGTCTCCCTCCGTGACGGAGGAGACCATCCACTTGCCTCCCGCTCCGGACATGGTTGGAGAAGGTTGAGGTGGAAGTGAGAGCTTGGGCGCTAGAGCTCGAGTATGCGGGAGCGGATGAGCAGAGGAGGAAGAAGGCGTGGATAGAAAGGTGAATCCTTATCCCTTTATATGGGCGGACAAAATTAAACGTCCCCACTTGCCTAGTAAAACTCGCTTATCCCCCAAGCGCCGCAATTGATGGCGCGGTTGGGTTACCCACGCCCCTATTGATGGGAATCCCGTAATAGGGGGACACGATCTCTACTTTGACAAGATGTGTCGAAAAACTGCCTCGCGTTATGTGCGGGGCTAGTTAAAGGAAACGGTTCGAATAATCACCGGGCCATGAAATAATGTCGTGTTGCCAAAACAAGTCAGCAAATTGGATTTGTGGAAATATTATTCTCTTTACAGTGGTATGTGGAACTTATTTTGCAGGGTCGGACACTATCTTTTTATTCAAATTCTTCCGTGGTATATTCGGAGGAGGAACCCACCTTGCAATGCCGAAGACAATACTGCGCGCCGGACTCATCGTCATTGAAAGCCTGGTTCAGGGGCTACTGTGGGAGTCCTGGATTAGGGGGTCTCCGGACAGCCGGACTATCTCCATTGGCTGGACTGTTAGACTATGAAGATACAGGATTGAAGACTTCGTCTCGTGTCCGGATGGGACTCTACTTGACGTGGAAGGCAAGCTAGGCAATACGGATATGTGTATCTCCTCCTTTGTAACCGACCTTGTGTAACCCTAACCTCTCCGGTGTCTATATAAACCGGAGGGTTTTAGTCCGTAGGACAACATACAATCATATCATAGGCTAGCTTCTAGGGTTTAGCCTCTCCGATCTCGTGGTAGATCTACTCTTGTACTACCCATATCATCAATATTAATCAAGCAGGACGTAGGGTTTTACCTCCATCAAGAGGGCCCGAACCTAGGTAAAACATTGTGTCCCCTGCCTCATGTTACCATCCGCCTTAGACGCACATTTCGGGACCCCCTACCCGAGATCTACCGGTTTTGACACCGACAGTGCTCGATCAGCTCCTGATCCGTGGGATCGAACTTGATGCCAGCCGGCGGCACGGGCCAATCCTTCTTCAACTTGCATCGGTAACTCCAGTTATATGGTACTCAGTGTATGATCAATCGACTGTTTTAAGTGAATGATGAAAGATTTCAACAGATAAGTGGTACTCCAAATCTGAAGTCCAGAATACCCGAACACGCCGCCGGGATTCTTGTGTCACCTCACGCGCAGCATGTTGTCACGTCAATTCAATGTGTGGACATGATGAATAATTTGACCGACGTATACTAGTACTGCTACTGTACTACTTACTAGTCGTATTTAGTGTCACGATTTATACATAGGTTTAACTAACAAGTACGCACTTGAAGCCTAACTGATATATATATATATATGGCTTCTGCACAGCATCTCCATTATCATTATCAGTACATCCTACGCAGGTGAGTTAGGATGCACTTGATCCCAGGAAGGTATCTATCCTTCAAACCAGAGGAGTGCTTCAAACTAACAACAGTACATAATATCCAACAAAAGAGGGTCATGCTACAGCAGCAGAATACATGGCTCAGTCTAGATATCAGCACGAATCAAGTTGTGCATATTTGCTGTTGGCATGAACCACATCGCCGCATGTCGGGTTTGCAAAAGCCATCCATCGCATGGAAGCTTGATGCCTTTCACACACTGAAGATTATCTGGCAACAAGTTGTGTCGATGAATCTCTGGATATGGTGATTCATGAAACCCATGGTATGATGTGTAAACACAGCCCCCCCCCCTCTCGAATGGAAGTTGCATAGCACAGTAATCATCACCGGTGATATAATCGATGATTGGTTGGATGATCGGATAATTGAGCCCCAGGAACAAGGAGTGGTTGTCGAGGCTGTAAACCCACCTCCAGTTGAATACGCCTGGCCCAACGGAGCTGGGATCTTTCTCGAACACGAAGCAGCCATAGCCATCAATGTCACGAACGCCCCATGCATTGTACTGCATGTGGTTTGATGTAATGGTTTGGTTAATTTGGTACGTGCGAATGAGCATCAAATGACCGCCGTCAGCTGAACGAGCGATAAACCACCACCCATCGGCTGGTATGATTCCAGGTCCTGGAATCATGAAGGCCAGCGCATTTGCGTCTGCTGCAACAATTCAAATTGGAGACCAAAAGGACAAAAATAAACAATCATGTTTAGAGTATGTGTGGAATTAAGATTACTATAACAGTGACACATATCATAGATAGAGAATTGCAATGCCGTGGTCATAATCATACCCCAAGTTAAAAATAAATAAGCCAATGGCTTTCATATTCTAGCAATATGTCATGGTTCAAACATCATGTAACAATGAGAGGAAAACATCTATGACAACGCCTACTCATATTCTACCATAGCACTTACTACTACTGTTCTCATATCAACTCTAAGCAATAACATGCGTTGTTATAAAAATCTTGTAAACGAGAGTAACATATAGCAATCATGATGTTATGCTCATAATATGTATTCTAACAATCATTAGATGCCAATTGTTCTCATATCAACTCTAACAATAACATGTGTGGTCATAAAAATCTAGGAAATGAGAGGAACATATAGCAATGATGTGGTTATAGACATGCTATGCATTCTAAATTTGTAACAAATTAATAGGCAATTGTATTCATAAGGTAAAGATGAGATGAGATAGAACAATTACACGACGATAGATTCCACCAATATAGGTAGCCAATCTGTGCGTCGACCGCGTAAATGATGCCATCGTGCACTATAGAATCAGACAGAAATGTTTCCTCAACAAGATTGATGATGAGCCATAACCATGTATGGCGACCGGATTCCAGATAGACTAATCCCTTGTTGAACAAGGCAATGAGCTTGTAATCCATGTAGTCTTCTGATGGTGTGGGCACTTCGCAGATTACAACTTTCTGCAAACAGAGGTCGAGCCAAAAGCTTGACGCGTGTCTCGTGCGTAGTAGGCAGGAGTGTCCAGCGGGCCGCGAGGCTCGATGGTGGCGGTATCCAATGATGGAAGGGTGATCTCTCGCTGGGTGTAGATATCCACGAGACGCCACTGACTACCGGTGTGGTGGATGAGGATGATCCAGTTGGCCTTCATGCCCGCCCAGTAGTGGCCGCGCATGAAGGACAGGTGGACGGGTAGTGGTATCATGTCGAAGGCCACCACGGCAACCTCCGTAGGATCGTCAAGTCGGTGTCTGGGCCACCTGCGAGGATCGGGCATCAGCAAGCAGGGTGTCTTGAAAAGAGCCGACCGGTTGCAGACGAGTAGACGGTACAAAGACACCGAGCATGCGGCCAGGCGGACGGTGCTGAGTAGGTCCATACGACTACAGATCTGCTCCAAGAGAACATCGGGGAGGGAATTCCAATCGCGGCTCTGCGTGTCAGTCGGTTCTGCCATTGGGGTTTTCGGTGCCTGTGAGCCATCGGGGAAGTGGATTCGGGCGAGCGAGCGAAGAAGCTTCTCCTCGTGTGGCCGAGCAGTGAGCGGGGGGATATGGTACGTGCGATGTACCAAGGAAGATGGCGCGGGCGGGCGAGCAGTGAGCAGGGGTAAATGGTGTGCGGTCGACGATGGGGAAGAGAGGAGGAGGAAGAAGAGAGGAGGCAGAATAGTGGAAGACGGGGAAGAAAGTGCATTCAATCTCAATTCTACTACTCCCTCCGTCTAGGTGTGTAATTCACCTTACGAAAACCAAATAATCCCAAAACACTTGGGCACCGTACATTAACTCCCTTCTCGTTTTTTGTTTTGTGGCATATCAACCAATAAGATATGTGGGCTGTGCATGCTTTCAATGACTTGAGACTACCAAACATAACCGACTGATTTAGTAACACCAACACGCTGGTTCAGCTTATTAATTACGTGTCCCATCTGCTGCAGTGTGTATTGTCACTTCACTGTGAAGACTAGTTGAATAGTTCTCTCTGACTGAGATGGGGAATAAATGGATCGCGAGGACTTCCTTTCTACAGTATCCCTATGCCTCTACGCTCACTTCACTCATTTTGCTCCGTACCTAGTCACTTGTTGAAATCTATAGCCAAATGGACGTGTCAATGGGAGGGAGTAAGCCCCATGCATGCATGCATGCATGCAACATGCAACACTCACACGTACACATGGACGCACGCAACACTCACGCACCCATGCGGCACACAGCACACGACGCAACACACACGCTCACGCTCAAGTGCTCAACCTACTCCCTACATCCGTGAAAGACTGTACATTTAGAGATATACACATTGACCAGGGCATAATTAACGCCCAAAAGTAGCAGACTTATGTGTGCATGCGACCATTGAGATAAGAATATTAAATGAAGGCCGTTGCATGCTGTAATTAAGGATAGACATGTAGCCTATACCTACAGCACAAGTTGGTGCATTAGTCAATCAATATCGATTTAGATTAAAGGCTAAACACATTGGAAGTGTAGATGTACATAATGTAGTACACTCTTTGTTGGAAGACCGAGGGAGGACACGTGCATGCACTCATATACACAGCCAGGGCGGTTCGCGCGCAAGGGTTGGACTCGTGTCGCGCCTGCGTAAAGTTTTGTTTAACTGATTTCTTTGATCTGCCAACTGACAGGTGGGACCCAGAAACCAGGTGGCAATTTAACCAGACAACAAAGTGCCACGTCGACTATGTGGCCGGTCAGTAGGGTGCAATACGGTGCTCTAC
The DNA here is from genome assembly GCF_003073215.2 of Triticum urartu. Lineage (NCBI taxonomy): Eukaryota > Viridiplantae > Streptophyta > Magnoliopsida > Poales > Poaceae > Triticum > Triticum urartu. The sequence continues at coordinate 446,586,980 of NC_053025.1, read as the reverse complement.
GATGAGCTAGTGATCGCATAATCGCCGCAAAACTATATATAGTGACCGTAAAGAGCGTACTGTTACATACGTTGACCGCCAGTGTATTTTTCTCGTTTCAAATTAAGACATATTAATCGGAAAGGACGCAGTATGGACTACTACTACTAGTACTAGTACTGCTTTGATGTGTCCCGTCAACTCGCGGAACGAGGAGAAGCTTGCTTACTACGCCTCTCCCTCGCCCACGCGCGCGGTGGTTCGCAGGACGAGGAGAGGGTTTTGACTACAGTGCCCTCTCCCTCTCCCTCTCCCTCGCCCTCGCCCTCGCGGTGGACGTGCAACAGTTCAATCGGTGTCAGTGCCATAAGCATATTGTACTCTAGTATCATCATTGTTGGACCTTCCGAAGAGGCGAAGAGCCAAGTGCAAGGTTCACACGAGTACGAACTGTTGGACCTCCCGAAGAGGCAAAGAGCCAAGCGCAAGGTTTTATAGGAGTTGTCGTCCTAGTAGGAGTGTACTAGTACAACTATAGCGAACGATGCTACTGTATGATGCCGCCGCGTCACGTATATCCAAAGCTGTGCCACCTTTTTTTCTCAAAGAGCATGTTGGAGCCCGTGCAACAACCACACAAGTTGCACGTACACATAACACATTTACTAGTAATAAATTCTAAAGGACAAATGCCAGTATGCCACACAAGTTCATCTCCAACTCATGTGATAAATTTGTGCACGACTAGTCTACATATATTCACAGCGCTACCGTTCACAATTACCGTACTCCACATACATGTTATAGATGGGATACATGTCCTCCTCCAGGTTCCATTCCCAGGTGTTCTTCATGGATGGCACAATCCATAGCGGTGGGCAACGGGAATCATTGTCGCAGCTTTCTAGTCCTGTTCCACATGATGGAGACTCATCCAAGCTGAAGCGGCATAAATCAGGGACAACGTGTCCCAGCATGTCGTTCATCCGGCGGTGCGCACTGAAGACACAACCATGCTTCATGAATGGCAGGCCTTTCGTGTCGTGCACGGAAGGTGGCATCCGCTTCACAATGGGGTAGCTGTCCCCGACGAAAAGCGAGTACTCTCCAAGAGTGTTCCTCGGCACCCACGTAGCATCACGGGGGTCGAACTCGGCGCCGTTCATCTGGTACATGCGGCATCCCAGATCTGGACACATGGTGACGTACATAGTCAAGGTCCATGCATAATAATGTTGTGCTCAAATGTGGCGGTCAGTAATACTGTGCAGCAAATAGTACTACTCCGGTATAGAGGAAGTAAAATAACCGGCTTATTATATATAGCCACTCTTGGCTACATGGATGAGATAGTAACACATGGAAAAACAAAAATGGTGGGTTCAAGTCTTCAAGGGCCTAGCTAGCTATACGCGTCCTCCAAGGTAAAAAGTACTCCTACTAGTACTACAAAGTATACTACTAGTACAACAATGAAAGAGAAGGCGAGAGGGTTAAAAAATGGAATACCTGGGTAGATGGTGACGGTTCGATCGTGGTAGATTATGTGACCATGTTGCACATCAGTGGTACCATGGGTAACGACTACTAAGATAGTTGATCCCAATATGCCAAAGTCAGCTACACGGTTCCAGCTTAGACCGAATCACGGATGCAAATGCACATCCAGGATCGACGATCTTATTTTGATCGGGGGATGACTGGTCCCTGCAAAATAATGGAGTACCGTTAGGGATGCAAATGATGGTTTGTGCATTCCGTTTGTAATCTCCCGTACCGTAGGATGTCAACCAGATGAAACAACTCCCCTAGCTTGTCACCGCGAAGATGCGGCCTAGATGGCGCACGGCGTCTTCAAACGTGTAGGGGTACAAATCTGCCGCCGCCAACATGCGCCAGCCTCTGCCGTTACTGCCTCCTGCATTGATGGCAATCCTTATGTCAAACACCGCGATGAGATAGTAATCGTCGTAGTCGCGTCGCTTTGTCGGCGGGTCCGCAATTGCTATCTTCTTCAATCTCATGTAGGCATCATCGTACATATTCTTGCCCAGCCAGTCCGGAAGGCCGATCCCAATGGTGTAGAAGGGGTCTACCGGAATGGCCGCACTGCTGTGGATGTTGTGCAAAATGATGGTGGTATCCGGCCGGAGGTATGCAAGCCAATCTTCGTTGGCACCGACCCAGACCTATATATAAGACGGTGGGCAGTAGAGAAATTACGGGATGGAAATGGAATAACTATGTACTACATGATCAAACTCCATTACTAACCTGCTCGTCGGACAAAATCCGACTACCTCTCAATGTCGGCAACTCTAGCGGAGTCAACGTGCAACCATGGCCAGGGAGTGGTGGACTGTTCAAAGGATTGTCCCATAGAATAACCTTCTCCTCGAGGATGCATGGAAGACCAACAAGCATGGCCTGTTTAAGCAGCGTCTTGAAAAAGTTGGTGTAGGAAGCACCGAGTCTTGTGGCGGTGAGGACGTCGGAGCGGCGTGCGATTTCTCCCACAGGATCGCCGTCCAAGGTCTCCCAGCCCCGACGAGGAGGAGAACCGCCTGGCGAATCCATGGGAGCAGCGATGAACCGCCTTCTCTTCGGGGGAGGGGAACTGGCGAGGAGGAGATAAGAGCATAGTAACCGCAGGGCCTCGTCCCTTCCAACTGTAGATCGTTCCTCGGCGAAGGGGTGAGGCTATTATTTACTAGTACTCCCTCCGATTCTTTTTACTCTGCGCATAAGAGCAGACCCGGATACCAAGGCAGGGGCTCGCTGCATGCTTTCTGGACGGAAATACCCCTGGCGCATGGATGGGAGGAGTTAGCAGCTATAAATGCCCCATGCAGCCCATTGGCTGTCCGCCCGCGTTCTCCTCTCTCTGCATGCTGCATGGATGTCTCCCTCTCTCTCACATGACTGCATGCGGTGGCGCTGGCCTATGAGAAGCTCGCGTGGAGATAGCAATCTTCTCTCTAGAAGTGATTTTTTTGAAAGAAAGGGATTATGGAACGTTATGGGATTGCATTATACTGTAAATAATAGCACTAGTAAGAAATTTTTGGCACTAGGTAGTAGTTTTTGGCGTGGATTAAGAAATTTTGGGTATGTTTTTGCCATTTTTTGTACACGCCAACTAGTGTCAAAAAACGTCTTACATTATGTGACGGAGGAGTACGTACTTGTACTGTAGCAGTACTAGTACTGCTTTTCTCAACTAGTAGTGCGATGTACTGTACTTCTAGTCTAGTCTAGTATAGTGCACCAGTTTTGAACTCCTGAATCTCAGGGCCAAGGAGCTACAGTTGGAAGTGGAGGGTACTACTATTCTCTAGAACCATCGTTGTACTATCAATGCAGGGGAAGTACACCTGCGTAGTGGCCTAGTGGGTACTCTCGGTGCTCTATTCAGCCGCTCCTCTCACGTAGCTGGCCTACTCAGCTGCTCCTCTCACGCACACACTAGCAGCATGTTTATCAGCGACGGTTACTGCGGGGGCAGAACATTTGAGTTATTTGATACAGCGAGACTAGGCTTTTCGCTTCCATTTGTGGAGGTGTAATGGATCTCGTTGAACTTTGTTAGTAGTTCCTTCTTTATGAATGAGATGAAGCAAAGCTTTTGCCTCCGTTTCAAAAAAAACACGACAAGAGGAATTTCTTTTATAGTAGAGCCGATAACGGAGTGAAGTCCATGCATGCAACGCCACAAGCTACGGAGTAGTAGTAGAGCACTTTACGTACAGAGCCATATTGCACAATTCCCAATGCCCCGCCAGGCTTTTCCGGCTCCTCGGGCTTAATTGGTAGGCGCTAGTTTAAATATGCTACTAGCTGGAAGCTGCAAGCGAGGTGCGGCTAGGGCGAGCATGCGAGCCACGGGATGCTGGGAAGGAAAACCCGTTCACGTGGCTAGGTTGTCCAGTGCACCCAGATTGTGGGGCCGCACGTCCGTTTGACTTCAAAACTCAAACTACCCATGTAAAATATTGGCTCGCAGTGAAGTGTAGTAGTACTAATTTTTTTTAAAAGGCCGTCGTGCGTTCGGCCGGGATCGAACCCACAAAACGAGGTATACACTCCCGCGACCACTAGTAATACTCGTTGGAGTACAATGCAACCTAGAATCGCCTTTTGTCGCTAGTAGTACGTACATTGTTCCTTACAAGAAACCCCTAAGAGCATGGTTAATAGTATAGCCAGCTGCTGGCTATAAGCCAGTGCCATGTCATCTACAGCCCATCTTATAGCCAACATGTAGTAGTAGTTTATTTCTTATAGCCCGCTGACTCAGCTCTATTGTACTTGCTCTAATAATGCAAGAAACCACTAAAATGCCAAGAAACTACTACCACTTGCATACGAGTCAGACTTAAGATAAGACTACCTTATCAACCATTATACATGCTCTTACCAACAAAAATCCTCGAGTGACCTCCTACCTCCGGGCCGTCCACCTAGTCATCCTCGGCCATGGGACGCAGCTACCGCCGCCGGCAGAAGGCGAGGTCAAAACCACCGGCGGTGCGGAGCCCATGTTGCGGCAGGCCGGATGCCAGCTCCGTCTGGCGCTCGCGGCCGCTAGCTAGCCAAGATAGCTCCGTCCAGCTGCTTGTCTGCAAGGTTTGCTAGCTAGATTGGCAAGGCAGCGCGGCGGCTTGCTCGCGCGCGCCGCGCTAAGGCCAGCCATCTGGCTCGAGCGAAGGCCAGCGCGGCGGCTTGCTCGCTCCTGAGTCACGCTCGGGCCAACCTACCAACCCGTGCGGAGGCCAGCGCGGCGTCCAGCCCGTCCGGCGGAGCGGCGGCCAACTCGCTCATCACCGGCGCCACCGACGAACACGCATCAGTATTGTTTGAAGTAATGTTCAGGAAAAATAATGATTTGAGGGGGAATAACAGGATAGAAGGTCAGATGTGGGTCCCTCATGTCAACGATCAAACAAAATGTGTTGGTTTAAGCTGCTTCGTCAGCACGGACATGTGGGCCAACCCTGTCATAAATGGGTTTAAATGAACCTAATCGGTAGGAGTACTAGGTAGTTTTTGGCGTGGATTAAGAAATTTTGGGTATGTTTTTGCTATTTTTTGTACAATAGATTCCTCCTAGGGCTGGTTGAAAGTAGTAGTTTTTTGTTAAATACTCTACATATTGTAAGTAGGAGTGAAAGTTAAGCTTTGGAAGCCAATAAGCAAGGCTATTTACATAGTGCATATGTGTACATGATTGAAAGTAAATATCAACCATGAGTGACTAATATCTTGATGGAAAACTCGAAACTATGGAATACTAGGAAAAGAAATGCATGGTTGGAAATACTAGCAATGTTCATGTCCGTTGCAACAAATCATAATTATAATAATACTTATTCACAAACTTGGTACAAAACACTCTAATTTTGATATACATATGTCACTAGAGATATATTATGTTTCAATTAGAATATATTCCTTGGGCTGTTTTGGTGAGGTCAGGGAGGGATGTGGTTGGTTTTAAGATACTAATTATGAGTTTTTCTGCAAATTGGTAGACAAGTTGGATGTTGGTGAGAAAAGGCAACAACTTACCTCACAATCGTTAGATGTAGATCTAATGGTCAGAAACGACGGATAGCAAACACACCAGCATCACCAACTTAGTCTTGTGTAGGAGTACTAGCAAGATCCGTGCATTGCACGGAACATCAAGATGCAATTTTTTTATAAAACACTTGTTGTGATTGACCCTTGTGGGAGTAATCCCATGTGTAAAAACTAATCATATCTCGAGAAATATGAGATAAGGTGAAGAGGAGTGGGGTGTGGTGGTGGTTGGTGGTCGAACTGAGCGGAGGCATGGGGATTGACGATGCCGGCAGCGGCCACCAGGCCAGTTTGTTCGAGAGGCTTCCTTCCTTAATTGCTCAACAATGAGGTTTCTTGGAGATAAGGATGAACGAGGGAAGGCCTTGTCTGCAAATGTGGAGAGGGGTGCGGGTATCTTTTAGTTTAATTCCCATCCGTCAGATATAGATCGGACGGTCTATATTGCAAGATGGCACACGTACCATCATCACCAACTCGGTTTTTTATAAGAGAAGAAATATAAGTATGGAGATACAAACGTATTATCGATACTTGCTTCCGTAAACTAGCATCTACATTCTATTCAATGCCTCGGCATGTGGGCCCTTAGCACAATGACTTCTCGACTGTGTAAAATGAAGATTTTCCCATCGCCGACAAGGAGGGGTGATGGCGGCGCACTTTTTGGCTTGCTCTAGTCCTAGTAGTCATACTAGGTGGTCTAAGCACGTGTAGATTTATTCTTTTTCACGTCTCGTGTTCGCCGTACTGCCACGACTGTTCATGAATAGACGGTAAGTTATTCACGGGGAAACCCTTGTTGAGCGTGTTTGCGAGAGAGAGAGAGAGAGAGAGAGAGTGTGTGTGTGTGTGTGTGTGCGCGCGCGCGTGTGTGATATGTTAGAGACTGAGGCAATGATAACAGATTCTTTGTGTCTATGTGTGTGGAGGATAGAGAGAGACATGTACATGGGGCTTTGTGTTGTGTAACATGGAGACACGTATACATAATTAGAGAGTGAGTGTGTGAGATACACATACAGACATGAGGAGAGATGAGGATCCAGGTAAATGGGTGTTTGTGCGTGTCTGTGTGTGTTTGTGCACGCGTTTGTGTGTGAGAGGGAGAGAGTGTATGTGGAGTAGAGAGACCACTGATGATGTAAACCTAGTATAAGGGAAGGGGGAATGGTGTGACATGTGTAGTAGCGGGATAGCACGGGTGCGGGCGGGGGGAGCAGACTATTTGGAAGAGATATCGAGTGTGTGTGGGGGAGAGGGGTGTGAGAACGAGAGAAAGAGAGAGCTAGCGCCGGAGAGAGAGAGAGAGAGAGAGAGGAAGAGAGGGGCGAGAGGGGTCGTTTGTGTCCATAAATGGCGTATAGATAGGGAGACAATGTTGATGTTGTCCGAAATTGGCCTATGAACAGAGATGCAAGGGAAGCGAGTCATCATGTGTGTGATAGGGACTTCATGAGAGAGCTAGAATAGATGGTGTAGAGAACAATGTGCGAAATCGAGAACGATTATACATTAGGGAGCTATGCAAAGAATCACGACATATATGTATACAGGGAAGGAGTTGGGGCGGGTCCGGATGTGGGAGAGATAGAAAGAGGAGAGTGGTGCACAAGGAGACAAAGTGTGCTTGTTTGCAGTGGGGGTGGTGTGTGAGGTGAGTGCGCGAGAACCACATAACTAGGGAGATAGACGTTTGGGGATGATGTTTTGTGTGTATGGGAAATATACACTCTACATAGTGCGTGTGCTTGGGTAAGAGAGATAGCGGGAGACCTAGAGAGTGAGGGAAGAGATGTGTGCATGCCCGAGAAACAAAGTGATAGAAACCTATGTTGGGGTCCGGACTTTACAAGAGAGAGGGGTGTTAATGTGCTCGTGTGTTGGTGTTTGGGGGAGAGAACGACGAACTCTCTGTGTGTGTGTGTGTGTGTGTGGTGGGGGGGTTGACTTTAGATAAAGAGTGAGGTGTCTATATTTGAGGGACTTTAGCGTAATTGAGATATTGTGCACTCATGGTTGATCAATTTGTTTCACAGTTTGTACTATGAGATAACGATACTTTTGAACATGAGTGATATACCTTGATGTACCAGAATTACAAACCTAGGATTGGAATTTTGGAATTCGACTCCATCATTAGCTTTTGTAATTCATTTAAATGGAGGTACATTTTTTAAGCCGGGATTTCGTGATTTCAAATTCATATATCAAACCTAGAGATATACACATACGGGCATGTTCAAACTTTATAATCATCCACTTTATTCATACACATACACATTTTTGCTTTTGTCATCATATTTAGGATAAACACATTTGGAATTTCATTTGAATTGGACCGTATGATGGTATTTTCTTGTAGTAGCTCAATGATCCATATTTGAATTGAATGGACAATCTAAGTTTCGAGTTGGAGACATTGATTTTCAGAACTTGCACATTTTTTTGCGTGCAAAACAAACAAATTTCTGGCCATGATATCATAGTCGGCCGTACGAGAGCAGAATACTTATAATTTTAGGTGCCAAAAGCTTTCAAACTTCCCTCTCACATCGAAATATCACGCGCCCGAAAGTTTAGCCCTGCGATATTCCTGTTTTACCCCTGCCACATGAACGGAAAAAGGCTGCTTTGGTAACTCCATTGTTTTCCCCTCTTTGCCCCCAACATTCTTCCCCAGAGCCCCTCCCCTTCCCCTCCCCACGCCCCCCCCCAACCAAGGCAAGCCGCCGAATCTAGTCCTCCGCCGCAGCGGTGGACCTCACACCCCGTCGGATCTACCTTCCGCACCTTGGAACCCCCAACTGCCAACTCACCACTTCACCGGAGCCGCTTCAGCGACTGGCTTGTCCACCGCTCCAGATCTCCTTGATCGCCATCATGGTCCACCGCACCGGATCTGCTTAACCTGCGCCCTCGTCCACCACAGCGTAGGCCCTTCACTGACTCCCTCGTCCGCCCCTCCGCTGGCCCTTCATACAAGCCCTCGTCCGCCGCAATAGATCCGCCTCACCGAAAGCACTGTACAACGCGCCCGCCGAAGCCTTCGTCCACTGCACCGGACCCGCTCCACGGACGCCATATTCAACTCCATCGGCCCTGCTTTACCGACGCCGCAGCCTCATCAGGTTATTTCGATTTGTACTCCTTCGGTTTTTCTCTTTATCGTGCAACTGTTCACTTACCACATATGAGCTTTCTTGTATGTCGACAGGCACCGCAACCATAGCACCGGAGCCGCTTCAGCGACGGTGACAGCCGGCCCAAACTCAACCGCAACACGAGCAGCATCGACGATCCTTAGCTATCAAGTATGACAACTATACCCATACGCCGCCGAGAATCAGGTACTATTATCCAACGGCCGGCGCCTACGTTCACTTTCCTAGCATAAGCACCGCACCTTTGAATTTCTTCAGGGCATCATTCAATTTTTCATGAGACGTGTTATTCTGCTTGCACCTGTAGGGCCATAATTCTGGCAGTGAACATGTTACATGTGCTAAATTACATACCAGTGCACATATAGTTAATATGCTTTAGTTTTGTCCTGATGCCACCTGTTGGTTCCATCAGACTACTTAATGTTCTCTATGCTTAATTACACATCAGCAAACTAGCATGTGGTTCCACTGCTTTTTGTTCGTTTTACCCTACATTTTCTGATGCTAGCTATTACATCACTGCTCCGAGCCTCTGTTCATTACTTGTTTGTGTGTTCTTGATCTTCCCAAGTTGCATGACTAATTTGATGCTTCTATTAATTATGGAGCTGCCAACCCCATCAAGCAAAATATTTGTTCTTTTGGGGCTGGCACCTCGAACAAGCATAAAAATAGAGGGAAGCAGATATACTCCCTCTGATTCTATTTACTCTGCCCATAACTCTTGACCCGCATACCAAGGAGGGCACTGGTTTAATTTTTCTGGACTAATTTTCCAATTAATTAGGGCAGAGACGGATGGGGCGGGGCACAAAAGGAAACCAGCGCTAGGAATCGGCAACGCACAGACTAATACGAGAAAACTGAGAAAAAGTTATACGCAAAGTAAAAAGAATCGGAGGGAGTATTGTCGTGTATGCACACACCCTTCTTTCATTAGTTTATATGAACCATTGATGATCAATTCGGACTAGTGCATGCAATTAAAATTAATTTTACCTAAATAGGTGGTGCAGAATAAACTACAACAACTAGATTTGCTACCACGGGATGCTGATGATATCTTCAAAGAACATTGCAACAGCAGCTAGGCTTCATAGCAACATATGGTAAGCCAGTGTGTTTTAGTACATATGAAATGTAATGCGAGTGGGCTGCTTTCTTGGCTTGTGCCCTCAACGTGTAATCATGCTGAATTACAAATAGTTCAGTTATCTGCTTTGTTGTATTGCTTGATTCGAATGCTTATTTGTTGTTACGCTATACCCGAGTTGGCCAATATGTCAGCTGTTCCTGTTGTACTATCGTAAAGAAATGCATGCCTATTTCATTGGAGTCCTTAACTTTTCCTCTCAACTTCATCACATGACTGTCTTCGTAGTTTATATGAGGCCACACTGTTAAGTGCTTTCTCAGATTATTTCAACTGCTTAGATGCCTTGGCAACTTAAATATAGCGGTTGTACACTCCCTTTCAACTAGGGATGTCAACTGGGTCTGGTTTAATCCCGATTAAAGTCCACTAGTGGTATGATAGTTCAAAAGAGTTTTTGTTTTTTTTGAGGAAAATGAACTAGGGAGGTAGCAAAAACTAACTAGATGGGACTGGCGGATTTCGTTTATTTGCCACTTACATCCCTAGTTTCATCTTACCATTTTAATTTCTTTTCGGCTGATGCTGCTTCGAACCATTTAAATATAGTTTGCCATGCTCGGCAATAATCCGTCCGTCGTTTACCATGTAAGCTTACTGCCTGGATCATACGATAACTATCTCTTACTGATGTCCAGCGGAAACCTTTTAGGATGCCGTTCACACTAGGACACAATGTACAACCCCAGAATCTATTTGTGGAAGCAGTGCGCCATCCATGTTACCAGATGGTAGCAGTTCAGAGGCAACACCGCCGGAGAGCAGTCTGAGCACAGATATTATAGTGCTTGAGGCTCTACTAGAGGCAGAAAGAGATGGTGTGGCTGCCATGAATGAGGTAATATTTATCTTGAGGCTGGAAATTACAGAATTAGCGGCACGCATTATGCAAGCAACCCAAGAATTGGAGGAAGTAAGAATGTTGCATTTGAAGATGGAGGAGGTCCTGCTGTTTCTGCTATCTGAAGCCCAAGATAATCCTGGATCTTCTTTAGATACCAGTTCAAATTTTCATTAGATTATTGTACTTGCATGTTGTGTCATGTCTCTGAATGGATTATGTTGCAAGACCCCCTATGTTGTCCATGTGTTGTAATGATCCGAATATTTTAGGCGAGGTAATCCTCAGAACTTGTATGATTGACATAAGGTGAATTGTTTGTCGTGTGAGCATATTGTATTGGATGAAATAACTGTTTGACTTAGAGTGTATCCAACCTACGGAATTCGAAGATCACGGCATTTCTAAATTATAATCATATATAAAGGTGGAATAAATCTTTGTTGTGGTTTTGAAGAAATAAATAACAAAACGTATAATTATCTGTGGATATTCGTAATCGAATACAAATTGGATTTGAATTTAGTTTGCCAGGTCCCAGGGCAAACGTGAATGCTAATTCTCCCAAGTTTTGAACGAAGCGGCTAAACACCCACTATAATTTGTGGGCTGCTCGAAGCAAGTGTTTGCGAGATGGAAATTACTGTCTACCCCTGACACTTGACATCCTTATCGACAGGATTTACACTACTGTCGATAGGGGTAGACTAGTAACTTCAATCAGACGTGACACGACGGCCTCTGAGCCCATTCAGACACGGTGGGCGCCAAACGTGGGCGGCAAAACACATTTGATTCAAGCTCGTCTGAAAGACATGTGTCTCTTCCTCCATTTCCCCATTCATACACGGTGGGCGGCGAAACAAACTCTCCTCGTTCGAAATCGATGTAGGCTTATATTTTAAATAGGGGCAGATGTGTAACTTCCATCAGACGTGACACAACCGCCCTACCTGTCAGCCCCGTTCGTACACCGTGGGCGCCAACCGTGGGCGGAAAAACACCCTCTCCTCGCCCGAAATAGTTACCGGCAAATATTTGGGAGATGCGAGATTACCGTCCTATCCCCAACCGACGCGATGTCCGAAATTTTAAACAGGGGATAAGTTCGTAACTTTCCCCCATTTCAGAGAAGCGTGTCCCAAATTTTGAGATCCCCCCTCCCCTCCATTTCCCCATTCATACACCGTCGGTGGCACGACAACCTCCGCACTGCGGCCAGCCTCCTCCGTCCGCCACCCCATCCTCCACCTTGCTGGAGCCGCTACCCCTACCCCGTCGTCCACTTCAAGAGATGGACGTCTCTCATCCACGGCGCTGGACCAGCATCCTTTCATCGCCTCCTCTCGCTTCATCGGCGCCGTCGTCCACCTCGTCGTTGCCGCTCCTACGACCGCCTCATCCACGGCAACAGGATATATCCCCCGACCCAGCCGCCTGCCGTCTAAAGTCTTCTTCCCTGCCATCGACAGCCATCGCACCCGCAGCACCCTCAACGTATCAGCATAGGCCTACACGGCGTCACAAGAGAGGTGGTACTCTTCCATATGTGCTTAAGTTATTGATCTCACCCGGAAAATAGATCGTAATTTGTTTACTGTACTTTTCTTGTCCGTACCAAATCGTAGTGGCTAGTTGAAAGCAAACATTGGTTGCGAAGTAGCTTTGTCCGGTTTGCACCTTCAGATCCGCCATGGCACGGGCACTATACTCGTAAAGCTTATGGTTTCCCCCCTTTATATTCACTACCATCATCGTAGGTGCTTCGTGTCGTGCTAGCACTGCTCCTCAAGACCTCAACCCAAAGCTTACGTGTTGAAATACGAATCTGATATGATGCTCATATCACTAAAACAGAGAACGTTTAATTGGTCACCTAATGTTCCTATATTCGTTTCGAAAAGCATGTGCGCCACCCACTGGTCTAGCTAGTTCCACTTTCCTGATTTTTCTCTTGATGCTTAGGGTTTTCCCCTTTTATCTACTCTACTATGACCTGCGTAGGTGCTTTCTGTCGTACTAGCATTACTCCACCCTTCAAGCTAAACAACACAGCACTCGGAATTTGAAAGCTTAGTTGTTCAAATATGATTGTGATATGATACTGATATTAGTTAACCGACACATCTAATTGGTTAGCTAAAGGTCCCACTTGAGTTTCCAAATGCATGTCACGACATATAGAGAGACATCATAATTGCATTTCTTTGTCACTTGTTGCCCGTACTTTCTTGTCCATACCAAATCTTAGTTGTTATTTCAAAGCAAACATCGGTTGCTAACTACCCTTTGCACGGTTTGCAGCTTCAGATCTGCCATCCCACTGCCACGGTCAACATTGTACTCATCATGCTTATGTTTTCCCCATTTTATGATGACCATAATCAGCCTACGTGGTTCGTGTCGTAATAGCACTGCTCCACCCATCGAGCTAACAAGCTTAGTTGTACAAATTCATATCTGATATTATTGCTGATATTAGTAAAAATGAGAGATGTTTAATTGGTTAGCTAAATGTTCCTACTTTAGTTTCGAAATGCATGTGAGCCACATATGGAGAGGCCGGAAAGAATAGTATTTCTCTGTGCGCTCTGGTTCATCATGGGTGGCCAACCGACATTGTATTAAAAGACTTGTAATATCTTCAATCGGCTTGCTCTTCTGCTCTTCTTTAAGATGATACTCTTCTCTTGCGGTCGACTGGTCAGGTCGAGTTGTTCTCCCTTAATATATTTTGAATCCGTTAGGTCAGGTCAACTTGTTCTTCTTTACTATATGTTGAAGCTATCATCTGCGAAGTGTCATCACTTCTGGAGCTCTCATATTTTGAGTAGTAGGCCACATTATATTAATGCACACAACAAATTACAGCATGCATGGCATCTTTTAAAAGAATTGCAGAGATAGCACAAAGGGGTTTACAGGGAGGCGGTATTGGATTAGAATCACTTCTGCATTACAAAGAAAATCTCACTTGTTTTTATGTTTTCATGCATGTCAGATATTGAACATTATCAAAATGAATATGAGAATGGGCGCATGAGAGGAATATTGCAGAATGATCCACTGCCTAACAAACTTGGCATGGTGGAGGATGGCCTATCTTATTCACCCATCAAGGTGCTTGCTCTAACTTTGCAAAGTTGTATTGGTCGCACATATTTTGCTTCTGACCTCTTGCATTACTTCTACTTTGTTACACCATCTGCTTAGTTTAAGCATCATATATGAGTATATGCCATACCTATCCATTTTCTGTACATATTCCATGTGTCGTCACACTATGTTTTTCCAGTCAAATGTTGTTCTTTAATAATAGGTGTCCAAAAGGAAGAGGGTGAGTGCAGGTCGTCAAGGAGTACAAACTAGGTATTTGGAAAAGGTAGTGATACCTGTTAAATCAGATAGATCAGCAGCCACAGAAAACACAGGCCCAACTGTACCACACTTTACCCCTACTCCAGTGGCCAAACCCCTATTAGAACTGCTGGGAGCCCAGCGTCAGGTACTGTCTATGATATCAATTCAAAATTTGAACTCCTAAATTTCTGCTTGTGCCTTACCTTCTCTCTTGTATGAAAACTAATTTCAGATGAATCTCCTTGCTCAAAGGATCATATGATCTCAAAACAATAATGGGCTCTGCATTGCTCTTGTCAGTACCTCTCTCTCTTTTGCCTTGTAACGATGTACTTAATTAATTGCTATTTGATTATGTATCATCAGTTTGCACCTAAGCTTCATTATCCTCTGTTTCTTCCAATATTATTTGATCTATATTTACTCTTTGCAAAATGTAGAATAATGGCAACGCTTATAAAGAATTTTCTTTGGGGAATTTATTGAATTATCCTTCCATCAACATGGAGAAGGGCTTTGTCCAGCCCGTGTTAACATGTAATGTAAGTTCATCCTTCCCAAGCCTTCAAACTTTGTTCTAGTATAGATTTGGATAGGCATCATTTCCTCCATTGTTGTTTTCTTTGTTGTTTACATCTGATTGGATGTTTGCAACAACTACCAGTTTCAAATTGTAGTTGTAAAAACATGTTCCTTATGCAGAACAGATCCATTTATTTGCTTATATAATTGTGAAACCTGTTACGTGTCTCCTTGTTTCTCTTTCAGACTCGTATCTCTTACGCCAGGCAGAACTTTAGGGAAGATAGTGAGCCAAACCATCTTGAGGACATCGAGATGACCCCAAGGTCCTGTCTTGATGAAGACAGTGAGTTGAAGCTACTCACCAGCAGGTGTGAGACAACCTCTGTGCAGTCGCTGCCTCAATCAGTTCGACTTCTTCAGTCTCGACTTAAAGCGGAAAGGCTTGCTTCAGCTCAGCTCCGACTTGAAGTCAAAGATGCAATGAAGATGTCAGAGGACTGTCGTGCGCACCATCATGCCTTAAATCTAGTGTTGATGCATCTATCGTTGACACAACTGAGGTATACTCAGCTTCTTCAACTATTTGGGGGGGCAACCTGGCCAGGCCTAGTGTCTTCTGAAGTGCTCTCAGTTTTTGTATATTCTTTTGTCGGCGCGTTTATTTGCACTGGTGTCGAACTTTGATGCCCAGTGGATGTAATATGTGTGATAGCCGTGATAGCCTAGCGTAAGTTGCTTGCTTATTTATTTCCTTGTTGTCTTGTTTATTTGTTTGCTTCTAGTCATTGCAGTTCTTTTTCCGCGGTTTTCTAGTGGCTGCAATAACCTATTTTTTAAAACTAGGCCACAATAACCATGGGCTAATATTTACTGTAGTGACACTGGGCCTCCTACGGGCCGTAGAAACAGTGGGCCTTCTACGGGCCGTATCATCAATGGGCCTTATACGGGCAGTATGATCGATGGCCAAACATGGGCCAATAACAGGCCGCATTATGGCCGTAAACGGGCTAGAGTTGGAATCGTCCGTTCATGGGCCGACCATAACGGGCCATCGTTAATAGGCCGTATTTGATGACGCTATGAAAACGGCCCAACATATTAACGGACCACAAACGGGCCGACTATAACCACGGGCTGAATTTGGCCCACAAGCAGAAAAGGACAGTAATGGGCCGTAAGTAAACGAATGCTGAAAATGAGCCCAAGAATAAATGGGCTCTGAGAAGGCCGAAAGATAACATGGGCTGGAAACGGCCCAACAGAATAACAGGCCATTAATGGGTATAAAGTGATACACTGTTCATTATGGGCCAGTTTCACCACGGGCCGTTAATGGGTGTAAAGTGATACACTGTTCATTACGGGCCAGTTTCACCACGGGTCGTTAGTAGGCCAAGAGTTACATAGGGCCTCATATGGGCCGAAAGACGTCATGGGCCATACATGGGGTAGAAGTGAAAACGGGCTGGAATCATATTGGATGGCCCAGATGACGCTACTGGGCCTAATTCGGATAGGGCATAACGGGCCTTGGGTTAGCGGGCTGTAAATGGGCTATATTCGAACATGCCATTAGCAGGCTTTCCATGGGCCGGCCTGCCAGTTTTGACCAAGTCAAACGGGCCGGCCTTTTCACAGGAATGGGCCTCTGTTGGGCCGTGCCACGTGTCGACGTATCATAGGCGCCTTCTGTCCAATGAGTGGTTGACATCTGTCCCAACGATGAGCCGACACGTGTTTCCTCCAGCCAATGATGATTTTACACGTGGAAAATCCCCATTGGTCGGGGTTGTTAACGGGTTATCGGATCCAAAACCCGACCTGATAGCTTAACAGCGTTCTGTTACGGTGGATGCCACGTGTCGGTCACCCTTGACGAAAGCACTTCCGTGACGCGCAATTTATCGTAATGGAAGTGGATACTTCCATGATGATAATTTTGGTAATGTCATGGAACACTTCTACGACAGCACAGGTATGACTATCTTGATTTTGTCATAAATTTGTCATGGATGTACATGCATGACAACAAAAGCGACCTACTGTGACAAACACGTATCATCACGGAAGTGTATTTTTTTTGTAGTGCCAGTAGGAGGCTACGCGCGAGTCCCTTGTACCTGCACAAAACAAATAACTCCTCGCAACCAACGCGATAAGGGGTTGTCAATCCCTTCACGGTCACTTACGAGAGTGAGATCTGATAGATATGATAAGATAATATTTTTGGTATTTTTATGATAAAGATGCAAAGTAAAATAAAAGCAAAGTAAAAAAGCAAAGGAAATAACTAAGTATTGGAAGATTTAATATGATGAAGATAGACCCGGGGCCATAGGTTTCACTAGTGGCTTCTCTCAAGAGCATAAGTATTTTACGGTGGGTGGACGAATTACTGTTGAGCAATTGACAGAATTGAGCATAGTTATGAGAATATCTAGGTATGATCATGTGTATAGGCATCACGTCCGAGACAAGTAGACCGACTCCTGCCTGCATCTACTACTATTACTCCACTCATCGACCGCTATCCAGCATGCATCTAGAGTATTAAGTTCATGAAAACAGAGTAACGCCTTAAGCAAGATGACATGATGTAGAGGGATAAATTCATGCAATATGATAAAAACCCCATCTTGTTATCCTCGATGGCAACAATACAATACGTGCCTTGCTGCCCCTACTATCACTGGGAAAGGACACCGCAAGATTGAACCCAAAGCTAAGCACTTCTCCCATTGCAAGAAAGATCAATCTAGTAGGCCAAACCAAACTGATAATTCTAAGAGACTTGCAAAGATAACCAATCATACATAAAAGAATTCAGAGAAGATTCAAATATTGTTCATAGATAATCTTGATCATAAACCCACAATTCATCGGTCTCAACAAACACACCGCAAAAAAGAAGATTACATCGAATAGATCTCCACAAGAGAGGGGGAGAACATTGTATTGAGATCCAAAAAGAGAGAAGAAGCCATATAGCTAATAACTATGGACCCAAAGGTCTGAAGTAAACTACTCACACTTCATCGGAGAGGCTATGGTGTTGATGTAGAAGCCCTCCGTGATGGATGCCCCCTCCGGCGGAGCTCCGGAACAGGCCCCAAGATGGGATCTCGTGGATACAGAAGGTTGCGGCGGTGGAATTAGGTTTTTGGCTCCGTATCTGGTCGTTTAGGGGTACGTAGGTATATATAGGAGGAAGGAGTACGTCGGTGGAGCAACAGGGGGCCCACGAGGGTGGAGGGCGCGCCTAGGGGGGTAGGTGCGCCCCCCTACCTTGTGGCTTCCCTGTTGGTTGCTTGACGTAGGGTCCAAGTCTCCTGGATCTTGTTTGTTCCAAAAATCACGTTCCCGAAGGTTTCATTCCGTTTGGACTCCGTTTGATATTCCTTTTCTTCGAAACCCTAAAATAGGCAAAAACAACAATTCTCGGGTGGGCCTCCGGTTAATAGGTTAGTCCCAAAAATAATATAAAAGTGGATAATAAAGCCCAATAATGTCCAAAACAGTAGATAATATAGCATGGAGTAATCAAAAATTATAGATACGTTGGAGACGTATCAAGCATCCCCAAGCTTAATTCTTGCTCGTCCTCGAGTAGGTAAATGATAAAAAAGATAATTTTTGATGTGAAGTGCTACTTGGCATAATTTTAATGTAATTCTTCTTAATTGTGGTATGAATATTCAGATCCGAAAGATTCAAGATAAAAGTTTAATATTGACATAAAAATAATAATACTTCAAGCATACTAACAAAGCAATCATGTCATCTCAAAATAACATGGCCAAAGAAAGTTATCCCTACAAAATCATATAGTTTGGCTATGCTCTATCTTCACCACACAAAGTATTTAAATCATGCACAACCCCGATGACAAGCCAAGCAATTGTTTCATACTTTTGACACATTCTCAAACTTTTTTAATCTTCACACAATACATGAGCGTGAGCCATGGATATAACACTATATGTGGAATAGAATGGTGGTTGTGGAGAAGACAAAAAAGGGAGAAGATAGTCTCACATCAACTAGGCGTATCAACGGGCTATGGAGATGCCCATCAATAGATATCAATGAAGGAAATATGCCCTAGAGGCAATAATAAAGTTATTATTTATTTCCTTATTTCATGATAAATGTTTATTATTCATGCTAGAATTGTATTAACCGGAAACATAATACATGTGTGAATACATAGACAAACAGAGTGTCACTAGTATGCCTCTACTTGACTAGCTCGTTAATCAAAGATGGTTATGTTTCCTAACCATAGACAAAGAGTTGTTATTTGATTAACGAGGTCACATCATTAGTTGAATGATCTGATTGACATGACCCATTCCATTAGCTTAGCACCCGATCGTTTAGTATGTTGCTATTGCTTTCTTCATGACTTATACATGTTCCTATGACTATGAGATTATGCAACTCCCGTTTGCCGAAGGAACACTTTGGGTGCTACCAAACGTCACAACGTAACTGGGTGATTATAAAGGAGCATTACAGGTGTCTCCAAAGGTAGATGTTGAGTTGGCGTATTTCGAGATTAGGATTTGTCACTCCGATTGTCGGAGAGGTATCTCTGGGCCCTCTCGGTAATGCACATCACATAAGCCTTGCAAGCATTGCAACTAATGAGTTAGTTGCGAGATGATGTATTACGGAACGAGTAAAGAGACTTGCCGGTAACGAGATTGAACTAGGTATTGGATACCGACGATCGAATCTCGGGCAAGTAACATACCGATGACAAAGGGAACAACGTATGTTGTTATGCGGTCTGACCGATAAAGATCTTCGTAGAATATGTAGGAGCCAATATGGGCATCCAGGTCCCGCTATTGGTTATTGACCGGAGACGTGTCTCGGTCATGTCTACATTGTTCTCGAACTGTAGGGTCCACACGCTTAACGTTACGATGACAGTTATTATGAGTTTATGCATTTTGATGTACCGAAGGTTGTTCGGAGTCCCGTATGTGATCACGGACATGACGAGGAGTCTCGAAATGGTCGAGATGTAAAAATCAATATATTGGACGACTATATTCGGACATCGGAAAGGTTCCGAGTGATCCGAGTATTTTTCGGAGTACCGGAGAGTTACGGGAATTCGCCGGGGAGTATATGGGCCTTATTGGGCTTTAGGGGAAAGAGATAGGAGAGGTTGGGCGCCCCCCCAAGGCCTAGTCCGAATTGGACTAGGGGGAAGGGCTGCGCCCCCTCCTTCCTTCTCTCCTCTTTTCCCTTGCCTTGACTCCTACTCCTAATACATGGAAGGACTCCTAGTTGGACTAGGAAAGGGGGAATCCTACTCCCGGTGGGAGTAGGACTCCCCTAGGGCGCACCATAGAGAGGGTCGGCCCTCCCCTCCTCCACTCCTTTATATACGGGGGCAGGGGCACCCCATAGACACACAAGTTGATCATTGAGATCGTTCCTTAGCCGTGTGCGGTGCCCCCTGCCACCATATTCCACCTCGATCATATCGTTGTAGTGCTTAGGCGAAGCCCTGCGACGGTAGAACATCAAGATCGTCACCACGTTGTCGTGCTGACGGAACTCCTCCCCGACGCTTTGCTGGATCGGAGCCCGGGGATCGTCATCGAGCTGTACGTGTGCTAAGAACTCGGAGGTGCCGGAGTAACGGTGCTTGGATCGGTCGGATCGGGAAGACGTACGACTACTTCCTCTACGTTGTGTCAACGCTTCCGTTGTTGATCTACAAGGGTACGTAGATCATACTCTCCCCTCTCGTTGCTATGCATCACCATGATCTTGCGTGTGCATAGGAAATTTTTTGAAATTACTACGAAACCCAACAGTGGCATCCGAGCCTAGGTTTTTATGGTTTGATGTTATTTGCACGAGTAGAACACAAGTGAGTTGTGGGCGATATAAGTCATACTGCCTACCAGCATGTCATACTTTGGTTCGGCGGTATTGTTGGATGAAGCGGCCCGGACCGACATTACGCGTACGCTTACGCGAGACCGGTTCTCCCGACGTGCTTTGCACAAAGGTGGCTAGCGGGTGACAGTTTCTCCAACTTTAGTTGAACCGAGTGTGGCTATGCCCGGTCCTTGCGAAGGTTAAAACGGAGTCTATTTGACAAACTATCGTTGTGGTTTTGATGCGTAGGTAAGATTGGTTCTTGCTTAAAGCCCGTAGCAGCCACGTAAAAAGTGCAACAACAAAGTAGAGGACGTCTAACTTGTTTTTGCAGGGCATGTTGTGATGTGATATGGTCAAAACGTGATGAGATATAAGTTGTTGTATGAGATGATCATGTTTTGTTGAAGTTATCGGCAACTAGCAAAAGCCTTATGGTTGTCTCTTTATTGCATAAGATGCAAGCGCCAAATAATTGCTTTACTTTATCGCTATGCGATAGCAATAGTTGCAAGAGCAATAGTTGGCGAGACGACCACGTGACGACACATTGATATAGATCAAGATGATGGAGATCATGGTGTCATGCCGGTGACGATAGAGATCATGACAGTACTTCGGAGATGGAGATCACAAGCACAAGATGATGATGGCCATATCATATCACTTATATTGATTGCATGTGATGTTTATCTTTTTATGCATCTTATCTTGCTTTGACTGACGGTAGCATTATAAGATGATCTCTCACTAAATTATCAAGAAGTGTTCTCCCTGAGTATGCACCGTTGCCAAAGTTCGTCGTGCCCAGACACCACGTGATGATCGGGTGTGATAAGCTCTACGTCCATCTACAACAGGTGCAAGCCAGTTTTGCACACGCGGAATACTCAGGTTAAACTTGACGAGCCTAGCATATGCAGATATGGCCTCGGAACACGGAGACCGAAAGGTCGAGCGTGAATCATATAGTAGATATGATCAACATAGTGATGTTCACCATTGAAAACTACTCCATCTCACGTGATGATCGGTTATGGTTTAGTTGATATGGATCACGTAATCACTTAGAAGATTAGAGGGATGTCTATCTAAGTGGGAGTTCTTAAGTAATATGATTAACTGAACTTAAATTTATCATGAACTTAGTCCTGGTAGTATTTTGCAAATTATGTTGTAGATCAATAGCTTGCGTTTTTGCTTTCATATGTTTATTTTGATATGTTCCTAGAGAAAATTGTGTTGAAAGATGTTAGTAGCAATGATGTGGATTGGATCCGTGATCTGAGGTTTATCCTCATTGCTGCACAGAAGAATTATGTCCTTGATGCACCGCTAGGTGACAGACCTATTGCAGGAGCAGATACAGACGTTATGAACGTTTGGCTAGCTCAAAATGATGACTACTTGATAGTTTAGTGCACCATGCTTAACGGCTTAGAATCGGGACTTCAAAGACGTTTTGAACGTCATGGACCATATGAGATGTTCCAGGAGTTGAAGTTAATATTTCAAGCAAATACCCGAGTTGAGAGATATGAAGTCTCCAACAAGTTCTATAGCTAAAAGATGGAGGAGAATCGCTCAACTAGTGAGCATGTGCCCAGATTGTCTGAGTACTACAATCGCTTGAATCAAGTGGGAGTTAATCTTCCAGATAAGATAGTGATTGACAGAATTCTCTAGTCACCATCACCAAGTTAGTAGAACTTTGTGATGAACTATGATATGAAAGGGATAACGGAAACGATTCCCAAGCTCTTCGTAATGCGGAAATTGACGAAGGTAGAAATCGAGAAAAACATCAAGTGTTGATGGTAGACAAGACCACTAGTTTCAAGAAAAGGGCAGAGGGAAGAAGGGGAACTTCAAGAAGAACAGCAAGCAAGTTGCTGCTCAAGTGAAGAAGCCCAAGTCTGGTCCTAAGCCTGAGACTAAGTGTTTCTACTGCAAAGGGACTGGTCACTGGAAGCGGAACTACCCCAAGTGATTGGCAGATAAGAAGGATGGCAAAGTGAACATAAGTATATTTGATATACATGTTATTGATGTGTACCTTACTAATGCTCGCAGTAGCACCTGGGTATTTGATACTGGTTCTGTTGCTAATATTTGCAACTCGAAACAGGAACTACGGATTAAGCGAAGATTGGCTAAGGACGAGGTGACGATGCGCGTGGGAAACGGTTCTAAAGTCGATGTGATCGCAGTCGGCACGCTATCTCTATATCTACCTTCGGGATTAATATTAGACCTAAATAATTGTTATTTGGTGCCAGCGTTAAGCATGAACGTTATATCTGGATTTTGTTTGATGCGAGACGATTATTCATTTAAATCTGAGAATAATGGTTGTTCTATTTATATGAGTAATATCTTTTATGGTCATGCACCCTTAAAGAGTGGTCTATTTTTGTTGAATCTCGATAGTAGTGACACACATATTCATAGTGTTGAAGCCAAAAGATGCAGAGTTGATAATGATAGTGCAACTTATTTGTGGCACTGCCGTTTAGGTCATATTGGTGTAAAGCGCATGAAGAAACTCCATGCTGATGGGATTTTGGAATCACTTGATTATGAATCACTTGATGCTTGCGAACCATGCCTTTTGGGCAAGATGACTAAAACGCCGTTCTCCGGAACAATGAAGCAAGCAACAGATTTGTTGGAGATCATACATATTGATGTATGTGGTCCGATGAATATTAAGGCTTGCAGCAGGTATCATTATTTTCTGACCTTCACAGATGATTTGAGCAGATATGGGGATATCTACTTGATGAAACATAAGTCTGAAACATTTGAACAGTTCAAAGAATTTCAGAGTGAAGTGGAAAATCATCGTGACAAGAAAATAAAACTTTCTACGATATGATCGCAGAGGTAAAATATTTGAGTTACGAGTTTGGCCTTCAATTAAAACAATGTGGAATAGTTTCACAAACTCATGCCACATGGAACACCACAGCATAATGGTGTGTCCGAACGTCATAATCGTACTTTATTGGATATAGTGCAATCTATGATGTCTCTTACCGATCTACCACCATCGTTTTGGGGTTATGCATTAGAGACAGCTGCATTCACGTTAAATAGGGCACCATCTAAATCCGTTGAGACGACACCGTGTGAACTATGGTTTGGCAAGAAACCTAAGCTGTCGTTTCTTAAAGTTTGGGGTTGCGATGCTTATATGAAAAAGTTTCATCCTGATAAGCTCAAACTCAAATCGGAGAAGTGCGTCTTCATAGGATATCCAAAGGAAACTATTGGATACACCTTCTATCACAGATCCGAAGGCAAGACTTTTGTTGCTAAATTCGGAAACTTTCTGGAGAAGGAGTTTCTCTCGAAAGAAGTGAGTGGGAGGAAAGTAGAACTTGACGAGGTAATTGTACCTGCTCCCTTATTGGAAAGTAGTACATCACAGAAAACTATTTCTGTGACACCTACACCAGTTAGTGAGGAAGCTAATGATGATGATCATGAAACTTCAGAACAAGATACTACTGAACCTCGTAGATCAACCAGAGTAAGATCCGCGCCAGAGTGGTACGGTAATCCTTTTCTGGAAGTCATGCTACTAGATCATGATGAACCTACGAACTATGAGGAAGCGATGATGAGCCCAGATTCCGCGAAATGGTTTGAGGCCATGAAATCTGAGATATGATCCATGTATGAAAACAAAGTATGGACTTTGATGGATTTGCCCGATGATCGGCAAGCCATAGAAAATAAATGGATCTTCAAGAGGAAGACGGACGCTGATAGTAGTGTTACTATCTACAAAGCTAGAATTGTCGCAAAAGGTTTTCGACAAGTTCAAGGTGTTGACTACGATGAGCGTTTCTCACTCGTATCTATGCTTAAGTCTGTCCGAATCATGTTAGCAATTGCCGCGTTTTATGAAATCTGGCAAATGGATAAACAAAACTGCATTCCTTAATGGATTTACTAAAGAGTTGTATATGATGCAACTAGAAGGTTTTGTCAATCCTAAAGGTGTTAACTAAATATGCAAGCTCCAGCGATCCATCTATGGACTGGTGCAAGAATCTCGGAGTTGGAATATACGCTTTGATAAGTTGATCAAAGCATATAGTTTTATACAGACTTGCGGTGAAGCCTGTATTTACAAGAAAGTGAGTGGGAGCACTACAGCATTTCTGATAAGTATATGTGAATGACATATTGTTGATCGGAAATAATGTAGAATTATTCTGCAAAGCATAAAGGAGTGTTTGAAGGAGTTTTTCAAAGAAAGACTTTGGTGAAGCTGCTTACATATTGAGCTTCAAGATCTATAGAGATAGATCAAGACGCTTGATAAGTTTTTTCAATGAGTACATACCTTGACAAGATTTTGAAGTAGTTCAAAATGGAGCAGTCAAAGAAAGAGTTCTTGCCTGTATTACAAGGTGTGAAGTTGAGTAAGACTCAAAGCCCGACCACGGCAGAAGATAGAAAGAGAATGAAAGTCATTCCCTATGCCTCAGTCATAGGTTCTATAAAGTATGCCATGCTGTATACCAGATCTATTGTATGCCCTACCACTGAGTTTGGCAAGGGAGTACGATAGTGATCTAGGAGTAGATCACTGGGCAGCGGTCAAAATTATCCTTAGTGGAATAAGGATATGTTTCTCGATTATGGAAGTGAAAAAAAAGGTTCGTCGTAAAGGGTTACGCAGATGCAAGTTTTGACACTAATCTAGATGACTCTAATTCTCGGTCTAGATACATATTGAAAGTGGGAGCAATTAGCTAGAGTAGCTCCATGCAGAGCATTGTTGACATAGAAATTTGCAAAATACATGCGGATCTAAATGTGGCAGACCCGTTAACTAAGATTCTCTCACAAGCAAAACATGATCACACCTTAGTACTCCTTGGGTGTTAATCACATAGCGATGTGAACTAGATTACTGAATCTAGTAAACCCTTTGGGTGTTGGTCACATGGCGATGTGAACTATGGGTGTTAATCACATGATGATGTGAACTGTCGATGTTAATCACATGGTGATGTGATCTAGATTATTGACTCTAGTGCAAGTGGGAGACTGAAGGAAATATGCCCTAGAGGCAATAATAAAGTTATTATTTATTTCCTTATTTCATGATAAATGTTTATTATTCATGCTAGAATTGTATTAACCGGAAACATAATACATGTGTGAATACATAGACAAACAGAGTGTCACTAGTATGCCTCTACTTGACTAGCTCGTTAAATCAAAGATGGTTATGTTTCCTAACCATAGACAAAGAGTTGTTATTTGATTAACGAGGTCACATCATTAGTTGAATGATCTGATTGACATGACCCATTCCATTAGCTTAGCACCCGATCGTTTAGTATGTTGCTATTGCTTTCTTCATGACTTATACATGTTCCTATGACTATGAGATTATGCAACTCCCGTTTGCCGGAGGAACACTTTGGGTGCTACCAAACGTCACAACGTAACTGGGTGATTATAAAGGAGCATTACAGGTGTCTCCAAAGGTAGATGTTGGGTTGGCGTATTTCGAGATTAGGATTTGTCACTCCGATTGTCGGAGAGGTATCTCTGGGCCCTCTCGGTAATGCACATCACATAAGCCTTGCAAGCATTGCAACTAATGAGTTAGTTGCGAGATGATGTATTACGGAACGAGTAAAGAGACTTGCCGGTAACGAGATTGAACTAGGTATTGGATACCGACGATCGAATCTCGGGCAAGTAACATACCGATGACAAAGGGAACAACGTATGTTGTTATGCGGTTTGACCGATAAAGATCTTCGTAGAATATGTAGGAGCCAATATGGGCATCCAGGTCCCGCTATTGGTTATTGACCGGAGACGTGTCTCGGTCATGTCTACATTGTTCTCGAACTGTAGGGTCCACACGCTTAACGTTACGATGACAGTTATTATGAGTTTATGCATTTTGATGTACCGAAGGTTGTTCGGAGTCCCGGATGTGATCACGGACATGACGAGGAGTCTCGAAATGGTCAAGACGTAAAAATCGATATATTGGACGACTATATTCGGACATCGGAAAGGTTCCGAGTGATCCGAGTATTTTTTGGAGTACCGGAGAGTTACGGGAATTCGCCGGGGAGTATATGGGCCTTATTGGGCTTTAGGGGAAAGAGATAGGAGAGGTTGGGCGCCCCCCCAAGGCCTAGTCCGAATTGGACTAGGGGGAAGGGCTGCGCCCCCTCCTTCCTTCTCTCCTCTTTTCCCTTGCCTTGACTCCTACTCCTAATACATGGAAGGACTCCTAGTTGGACTAGGAAAGGGGGAATCCTACTCCCGGTGGGAGTAGGACTCCCCTAGGGCGCGCCATAGAGAGGGCCGGCCCTCCCCTCCTCCACTCCTTTATATATGGGGGCAGGGGGCACCCCATAGACACACAAGTTGATCATTGAGATCGTTCCTTAGCCGTGTGCGGTGCCCCCTGCCACCATATTCCACCTTGATCATATCGTTGTAGTGCTTAGGCGAAGCCCTGCGACGGTAGAACATCAAGATCGTCACCACGCCGTCGTGCTGATGGAACTCCTCCCCGACGCTTTGCTGGATCGGAGCCCGGGGATCGTCATCGAGTTGTACGTGTGCTAAGAACTCGGAGGTGCCGGAGTAACGGTGCTTGGATCGGTCGGATCGGGAAGACGTACGACTACTTCCTCTACGTTGTGTCAACGCTTCCGTTGTTGATCTACAAGGGTACGTAGATCATACTCTCCCCTCTCGTTGCTATGCATCACCATGATCTTGCGTGTGCGTAGGAAATTTTTTGAAATTACTACGAAACCCAACAATCAATGTGAGTGAGTAGGGATTGTCATGCAACGGATGCACTAGAGCTATAAGTATATGAAAGCTCAACAAAAGAAACTAAGTGGGTGTGCATCCAACTTGCTTGTTCATGAAGACCTAGGGCATTTTGAGGAAGCCCATCATTGGAATATACAAGCCAAGTTCTATAATGAAAAACTCCCACTAGTATATGAAAGTGACAAAATGAGAGACTCTCTATCATGAATATCATGGTGCTACTTTGAAGCACAAGTGTGGTAAAGGATAGTAAGATTGTCCCTTCTCTCTTTTTCTCTCATTTATTTTTATTTTTATTTGGGCCTTTTCTCTTTTTTATGGCCTCTTTTCCCTTTTTTATTTTTTCATCCAGAGTCTCATCCCGACTTGTGGGGGAATCATAGTCTCCATCATCCTTTCCTCACCGGGACAATTCTCTAATAATGATGATCGTCATACTTTTATTTTCTTACAACTCAACAATTACAACTCGAAACTTAGAACAAAATATGACTCTATATAAATGCCTCCGGCGGTGTACCGAGATATGCAATGAATCAAGAGTGACATGTATGAGAGAATTATGAATGGTGGCTTTGCCACAAATACGATGTCAACTACATGATCATGCTAAGCAATATGACAATGATGGAGTGTGTCATAATAAACGGAACGGTGGAAAGTTTCATGGAAATATATCTCGGAATGGCTATGGAAATGCCATAATAGGTAGGTATGGTGGCTGTTTTGAGGAAGGTATATGGTGGGTGTATGATACCAGCGAAAAGTGTGCGGTATTAGAGAGGCTAGCAATGGTGGAAGAAAGAAAAGTGTGTATAATCCATGGACTCAACATTAGTCATAAAGAACTCATATACTTATTGCAAAAATCTACAGGTTATCAAAGCAAAGTATTACACGCATGCTCCTAGGGGGATAGATTGGTAGGAAAAGACCATCGCTCGTCCCCGACCGCCACTCATAAGGAAGACAATCAAAAAAATAAATCATGCTCTGACTTCATCACATAACGGTTCACCATATGTGCATGCTACGGGAATCACAAACTTTAACACAAGTATTTCTCAAATTCACAACTACTCAACTAGCACAACTTTAATATCACCATCTTCATATCTCAAAACAATTATCAAGCATCAAACTTCTCATAGCATTCAACACACTCATAAGAAAGTTTTTACTATTCTTGAATACCAAGCATGTTAGGATTATTTAAGAAAATTACCATGCTATTTAATACTCTCAAAATAATCTAAGTGAAGCATGAGAGATCAATAGTTTCTATAAAACAATTCCACCACCGTGCTCTAAAAAATATAAGTGAAGTACTAGAGCAAAACTATATAACACAAATGATATAAGCGAATCACATAGAGTATTCTAACAAATTCCAAATCATGTATGGATCTCTCAAAAGGTGTGTACAGCAAGGATGATTGTGGTAAACTAAAAAGCAAAGACTCAAATCATACAAGACGCTCCAAGCAAAACACATATCATGTGGTGAATAAAAATATAGCTCCAAGTAAAGTTACCGATAGAAGTAGACGAAAGAGGGGATGCCTTCCGGGGCATCCCCAAGATTTGGCTTTTAGGTGTCCTTAGATAATCTTGGGGGTGCCATGGGCATCCCAAAGCTTAGTCTCTTGCCACTCCTTGTTCCATAATCCATCAAATCTTTACCCAAAACTTGAAAACTTCACAACACAAAACTTAAAGTAGAAAATCTCGTGAGCTTCGATAGCGAAAGAAAACAAAACACCACTTCAAGGTACTGTAATGAACTCATTCTTTATTTATATTGGTGTTAAACATACTATATTACAACTTCTCTATGGTTTATAAACTATTTTACTAGCCATAGATTCATCAAAATAAGCAAACAACACACGAAAAACAGAATCTGTCAAAAACAGAACAGTCTGTAGTAATCTGTAGCTAACGCAATATATGGAACCCCAACAATTCTAAAATAAATTGATGGACGTGAGGAATTTATCTATTAATCATATTCAAAAATAATTAACTAAATAGCACTTTCCAAATAAAAATGGCAGCAGTTCTCGTGAGCGCTAAAGTTTCTGTTTTTTACAGCAAGATTAAAAAGACTTTCCCCAAGTCTTCCCAACGGTTCTACTTGGCACGGACACTAATTAAACACAAAAAACACAAGCAAAACATAGGCCAGATAAATTATTTATTACTAAACAGAAGCAAAAAGCAAGGAATAAAAATAAAATTGGGTTGCCTCCCAACAAGCGCTATCGTTTAACGCCCCTAGCTAGGCATAAAAGCGAAGATAGATCTAGGTATTGCCATCTTTGGAAGGCAATCCATAAGATGGGATCCCATGGATACAGAAAGTTACAACGGTGGAATTAGGGTTTTGGCTCCGTATCTGGTAGTTTGGGGGTACGTAGGTATATATAGGAGGAAGGAGTACGTTGGTGGAGCAACATGGGCCCCACGAGGGTGGAGGGCGCGCCTGGGGGGTAGGCGCGCCCCCGACCTTGTGCCTTCCTGGTTGATTGCTTGACATAGGGTCCAAGTCCTCTGGATCATGTCCGTTCCAAAAATCACGTTCCCGAAGGTTTCATTCCGTTTGGACTCCGTTTGATATTCTTTTTCTGCGAAACCCTAAAATAGGCAAAAAAACAGCAATTCTGGATTGGGCCTCCGGTTAATAGGTTAGTCCCAAAATAATATAAAAGTGTATAATAAAGCCCAATAATTTCTAAAACAGGATATAATATAGCATGAAAGAATCAAAAATTATAGATACGTTGGAGACGTATCAAGCATCCCCAAGCTTAATTCCTGCTCGTCCTCGAGTAGGTAAATGATAAAAACAGAATTTTTGATGTGGAGTGCTACTTGGCATAATTTCAATGTAATTATCTTAATTGTGGTATTAATATTCAGATCCGAAAGATTCAAGACAAAATTTTAATATTGACATAGAAATAATAATACTTCAAGCATACTAACTAAGCAATTATGTCTCTTCAAAATAACATGGCCAAAGAAAGTTATCAATACAAAATCATATAGTCTGGCTATGCTCCATCTTCACCACACAAAGTATTCAAATCATGCACAACCCCGATGACAAGCCAAGCAATTGTTTCATACTTTTGGTGTTCTCAAACTTTTTCAATCTTCACGAAATACATGAGCGTGAGCCATGGACATATCACTATAGGTGGAATAGAATGGTGGTTGTGGAGAAGACAAAAAGGGAGAAGATAGTCTCACATCGACTAGGCGTATCAACGGGCTATGGAGATGCCCATCAATAGATATCAATGTGAGTGAGTAGGGATTGCCATGCAACGGATGCACTAGAGCTATAAGTATATGAAAGCTCAACAAAAGAAACTAAGTGGGTGTGCATCCAACTTGCTTGCTCATGAATACCTAGGGCATTTGAGGAAGCCCATCGTTGGAATATACAAGCCAAGTTCTATAATGAAAAATTCCCACTAGTATATGAAAGTGATAGCATAGGAGACTCTCTATCATGAAGATCGTGGTGCTACTTTGAAGCACAAGTGTGGAAAAAAAGGATAGTAGTATTGCCCCTTTTTATTTATTCTTTTTTTGGGCCTTTTTTTATTGGGACAATACTCTATGAATGATGATCATCACACTTCTATTTATTTACAACTCAATGATTACAACTCGATACTAGAACAAAGTATGACTCTATATGAATGCCTCCGGCGGTGTACCGGGATAGCAATGATGCATGAGTGACTTATATGAAAGAATTATGAACGGTGGCTTTGCCACAACTAAAATGTCAACTACATGATCATGCGAAGCAATATGACAATGATGAAGCGTGTCATAGTAAACGGAACGGTGGAAAGTTGCATGGCAATATATCTCGGAACGGCTATGGAAATGCCATGATAGGTAGGTATGGTGGCTGTTTTTAGGAAGGTATATGGTGGGTGTATGATACCGGCGAAAGGTGCGTGGTATTAGAGAGGCTAGCAATGGTGGAAGGGTGAGAGTGCGTATAATCCATGGACTCAACATTAGTCATAAAGAACGCACATACTTATTGCAAAAATCTATTAGTTATCCAAGCAAAGTACTACACGCATGCTCCTAGGGGATAGATTGGTAGGAAAAGACCATCGCTCGTCCCCGACCACCACTCATAAGGAGGACAATCAATAAATACATCATGCTCCGACTTCTTAACATAACGGTTCACCATACGTGCATGCTACGGGAATCACAAACTTAAAGACAAGCATTTCTAAAATTCACAACTACTGAACTAGCACGACTCTAATATCACCATCTCCATATCTCAAAACAATTATCAAGTTTCAAACTTATCATAGTATTCAACACACTCATAAGAAAATTTTATTATTAATCTTGAATGCCTAACATAATTAAAGCAAATTACCATGATGTTTTGTAGGACTCTCAAAATAATCTAAGTAAAGCATGATAGAACAAAAGTTTCTATAAAACAAATCCGCCATCGTGCTCTAAAAGATATAAGTGAAGCACTAGAGCAAAAACTATATAACTCAAAAGATATAAGTGAAGCACATAGAGTATTCTAACAATTTCCGAATCATGAGTGTCTCTCTCAAAAAGATGTGTGCAGCAATGATGATTGTGGAAAACTAACAAATAAAGACTCAAATAATACAAGACACTCCAAGCAAAACACATATCATGTGGTAAATAAATATATAGCTTCAAGTAAAGTTACCGATAGAAGTAGACGAAAGAGGGGATACCTTCCGGGGCATCCCCAAGCTTTGGCTTTTAGGTGTCCTTAGATTATCATGGGGGTGCCACGGGCATCCCCAATCTTAGGATCTTGCCAATCCTTGTTCCATAATCCATCAAATCTTTACCCAAAACTTGAAAACTTCACAACACAAAACTTAAAGTAGAAAATCTCGTGAGCTCCGTTAGTGAAAGAAAAAAACACCACTTCAAGGTACTGTAATGAACTCATTATTTATTTATATTGGTTTTAAACCTACTGTATTCCAACTTCTCTATGGTTTATAAACTATTTTACTAGCCATAGATTCATCAAAATAAGCAAACAACACACGAAAAACAGAATCTGTCAAAAACAGAACAGTCTGTAGTAATCTGTAGCTAGCGCAAGATCTGGAACCCAAAAAATTCTAAAATAAATTGCTGGACGTGAGTAATTTATCTATTAATCATATTCAAAAAGAATTAACTAAATATCACTTTCCAAATAAAAATGGAAGCAGTTCTTGTGAGCGCTAAAGTTTATGTTTTTTACAGCAAGATAACAAGACTTTCCCCAAGTCTTCAACGGTTCTACTTGGCACAAACACTAATTAAAAACAACCAAAGCATAGGCTAGTTAATTATTTATTACTAAAAAGGAGCAAAAAGAAATAAATAAAAATAAAATTGGGTTGCCTCCCAACAAGCGCTATCGTTTAACGCCCCTAGCTAGGCATAAAAGCAAGGATAGATTTAGGTATTGCCATCTTTCGTAGGCAATCCATAAGTGGCTCTCATAATAGATTCATAAGGTAATTTAATTTTCTTTCTAGGAAAGTGTTCCATGCCTTTCCTTAATGTAAATTGTAATCTAATATCTCCTTCCTTCATTTCAATAATTGCACCAATCATTCTAAGGAAAGGCCTATCAAGAATAATAGGACATGAAAGATTGCAATCTATGTCAAGAACGATAAAATCTACGGGCACATAATTCCTATTTGAAACAATAAAAGAATCATTGATTCTTCCCATAGGTTTCTTAATAGTGGGATCCGCAAGGTGTAAGTTTAAAGAGCAATCATCAAAATCACGGAAACCTAACAAATCACACAAAGTCTTTGGAATCGTGCAAACACTAGCACCCAAATCACATAAAGCATAGAACTCCTGATCTTTAATCTTAATTTTAATAGTTGGTTCCCACTCATCATAAAGTTTTCTAGGGATATAAACTTCCAACTCAAGTTTTTCTTCATAAGATTGCATCAAGGCATCAACGATATGTTTAGCAAACGCTTTATTTTGACTATAAGCGTGAGGAGAATTTAGCATGGATTGCAACAAGGAAATACAATCAATCAAAGAGCAATTTTCATAATTAAATTCTTTGAAATCCAATAGTGGGTTTAGCAACATCTAGGGTTTTAATTTCTTTAATCCCACTTTCATCAAATTCAGCATCATGATCTAAAAACTCCGAATTTTTGGAACACCTTCTCGGTAAAGGTGGATCATATTCAGTCCCATCATTATCAAGATTCATATTGCAAAACAAATATTTAATAGGTGACACATCAATAACTTTTAGATCTTCATCTTTATTTTCATAGGAACTAGAAGAACACACCCTTATAAAGGCATCTTTCTTAGCACGCATCCTAGCGGTTCTTTCTTTGCACTCATCAATGGAAATTCTCATGGCTTTGAGAGACTCATTGATATCATGCTTAGGAGTAATAGATCTAAGCTTTAAAGAATCAACATCAAGAGAAATTCTATCAACGTTCCTAGCCATATCATCAACTTTAAGTAATTTTTCTTCAGTCAAAGCATTGAATTTTTTTGCGAAGTAATAAATTCTTTAATATTAGATTCAAAATCAGAGGGCATCTTATTATAATTTCCATAAGAATTGTTGTAGGAATTACCATAATTATTAGAGGGATTACTAGGATAAGGCCTAGGATTAAAATTTCCTCTATACGCGTTGTTACCAAAATTATTCCTACCAACAAAATTCACATCCAAAGATTCATTATTATTCTCAATCAAAGTAGACAAGGGCATATCATTAGGATCACAAGAAACACTCTTACTAGCAAATAATTTCATAAGTCCATCCATCTTTCCACTCAAAACATTAATTTCTTCTATCGCACGCACCTTTTTATTAGTAGATCTTTCAGTATGCCATTGAGAATAATTAACCATAATATTATCTAGGAGTTTAGTAGCTTCTCCTAAAGTGATTTCCATAAAAGTGCCTCCCACGGCCGAATCTAAAAGATTTCTAGAAGCAAAATTCGATCCGGCATAAATTTTTTGTATAATCATCCACAAAATCAAACCATGAGTAGGGCAATTACGTTTCATTAATTTCATCCTCCCCCAAGCTTGTGCAACATGTTCATGATCAAGTTTCTTAAAATTCATAATATCGTTTCTAAGGAAGATGATCTTAGCGGGAGGAAAATACTTAGAGATAAAAGCATCTTTGCACTTGTTTCAAGAATCAATACTATTTTTAGGCAAAGACGAAAACCAAGCTTTAGCACGATCTCTAAGCGAAAAAGGAAATAGCTTCAACTTAACAATATCATTGTCCACATCTTTCTTCTTTTGCATATCACACAAATCAACGAAGCTATTTAGATGGGTAGCGGCATCTTCACTAGGAAGGCCGGAAAATGGATCTTTCATGACAAGATTCAGCAAAGCGGCATTAATTTCACAAGATTCAGCATCGGTAAGAGGAGCAATCGGAGTGCTAATAAAATCATTGTTGTTGGTATTGGTAAAGTCACACAATTTAGTGTTATCTTGAGCCATCATGACAAGCAAGCAATCCAACACACAAGCAAACAAAAAGCAAGAGGGCAAAAGAGGCAAATAGAGAAAGAGAGGGAGGATAGAGAGAGAGAGAGGGCGAATAAAACGGTAAGGTTGAAGTGGGGGAGAGGAAAACAAGAGGCAAATGACAAATAATGTAATGCGGGAGATAAGGGTTGTGATGGGTACTTGTTATGTTGACTTTTGCGTAGACTCCCCGGCAACGGCGCCAGAAATTTTCTTGCTACCTCTTGATCATTGCGTTGGATTTCCTTGAAGAGAAAAGGATGATGCAGCAAAGTAGCGTAAGTATTTCCCTCGGTTTTTGAGAACCAAGGTATCAATCCAGTAGGAGGCTACGCGCGAGTCCCTCGTACCTGCACAAAACAAATAACTCCTCGCAACCAACGCGATAAGGGGTTGTCAATCCCTTCACGGTCACTTACGAGAGTGAGATCTGATAGATATGATAATATAATATTTTTGGTATTTTTATGATAAAGATGCAAAGTAAAATAAAAGCAAAGTAAAAAAGCAAAGGAAATAACTAAGTATTGGAAGATTTAATATGATGAAGATAGACCCGGGGGCCATAGGTTTCACTAGTGGCTTCTCTCAAGAGCATAAGTATTTTATGGTGGGTGAACGAATTACTATTGAGCAATTGACAGAATTGAGCATAGTTATGAGAATATCCAGGTATGATCATGTGTATAGGCATCACGTCCGAGACAAGTAGACCGACTCCTGCCTGCATCTACTACTATTACTCC
The DNA here is from genome assembly GCF_003073215.2 of Triticum urartu. NCBI lineage: Eukaryota > Viridiplantae > Streptophyta > Magnoliopsida > Poales > Poaceae > Triticum > Triticum urartu. The sequence continues at coordinate 446,551,280 of NC_053025.1, read as the reverse complement.
ACTCGTCGACCGCTATCCAGCATGCATCTAGAGTATTAAGTTCATGAAAACAGAGTAATGCCTTAAGCAAGATGACATGATGTAGAGGGATAAATTCATGCAATATGATAAAAACCCCATCTTGTTATCCTCGATGGCAACAATACAATACGTGCCTTGCTGCCCCTACTGTCACTGGGAAAGGACACCGCAAGATTGAACCCAAAGCTAAGCACTTCTCCCATTGCAAGAAAGATCAATCTAGTAGGCCAAACCAAACTGATAATTCTAAGAGACTTGCAAAGATAACCAATCATACATAAAAGAATTCAGAGAAGATTCAAATATTGTTTATAGATAATCTTGATCATAAACCCACAATTCATCGGTCTCAACAAACACACCGCAAAAAGAAGATTACATCGAATAGATCTCCACAAGAGAGGGGGAGAACATTGTATTGAGATCCAAAAAGAGAGAAGAAGCCATCTAGCTAATAACTATGGACCCGAAGGTGTGAAGTAAACTACTCACACTTCATCGGAGAGGCTATGGTGTTGATGTAGAAGACCTACGTGATGGATGCCCCCTCCGGCGGAGCTCCGGAATAGGCCCAAGACAGGATCTCATGGATACAGAAGGTTGCGGCGGTGGAATTAGGTTTTTGGCTCCGTATCTGATCGTTTGGGGGTACGTAGGTATATATAGGAGGAAGGAGTATGTCAGTGGAGCAACTGGGGGCCCACGATGGTGGAGGGCGCGCCTGAGGGGGGGTAGGCGTGCGCCTACCGCATGGCTTCCCTGTTGGTTGCTTGACATAGGGTCCAAGTCTCCTGGATCTTTTTTGTTCCAAAAATCACGTTCCCGAAGGTTTCATTCCGTTTGGACTCCGTTTGATATTCCTTTTCTTCGGAACCCTAAAATAGGCAAAAACAGCAATTCTGGGCTGGGCCTTCGGTTAATAGGTTAGTCCCAAAAATAATATAAAGGTGGATAATAAAGCCCAATAATGTCCAAAACAGTAGATAATATAGCATGGAGAAATCAAAAATTATAGATACGTTGGAGATGTATCAAGCCCATGCTAGACGGTGGTGGGTGGACGCCACGACCGGAGCGGCCTGCGGCGTGAGGTGGGAGTGGGGCGCGTCACCTGGGAGGAGACCCGTCTAGGGTGCTTCTCCCACTAATGTTAGTGTTCCACTTACATCTTCCGAGATGGAGTGAGAGGATGAAGAAGGCGGCTTCTTTGTAGCCGGAATCTTCCTCCGCTTTACGCCGGCGACCTTGCCGACCTTCTCCACCGCTGGCCGGGATCGCGCTGCGGCATTAACGCCCAGAGCGTGGGCCATCGCGGCGGGGGCAGCCGGATTCCCGCCCTGCACGAACACGTTGCCCTGCCACTTGCGGGCAGGCACGGCGTTAGCTTGGGCGGCGGCGGCGGGGCCAACATGGTCAGCGACGAGATCCGCCCGAGGGGAAGGAGCGTGACGGGGGACAGCAGGGAGTCATCCATGGCGGCGAGGGTGTTGGAAATATGCCCTAGAGGCAATAATAAATTGGTTATTATTATATTTCCTTGTTCATGATAATCGTTTATTATCCATGCTAGAATTGTATTGATAGGCAACTCAGATACATGTGTGGATACATAGACAACACCATGTCCCTAGTAAGCCTCTAGTTGACTAGCTCGTTGATCAATAGATGGTTACGGTTTCCTGAACATGGACATTGGATGTCATTGATAACGGGATCACATCATTAGAAGAATGATGTGATGGACAAGACCCAATCCTAAGCATAGCACAAGATCGTGTAGTTCGCATGCTAAAGCTTTTCTAATGTCAAGTATCATTTCCTTAGACCATGAGATTGTGCAACTCTCGGATACCGTAGGAATACTTTGGGTGTGCCAAACGTCACAACGTAACTGGGTGGCTATAAAGGTGCACTACGGGTATCTCCGAAAGTGTCTGTTGGGTTGGCACGAATCGAAACTGGGATTTGTCACTCCGTGTGATGGAGAGGTATCTCTGGACCCACTCGGTAGGACATCATCATAATGTGCACAATGTGATCAAGGAGTTGATCATGGGATGATGTGTTACGGAACGAGTAAAGAGACTTGCCGGTAACGAGATTGAACAAGGTATCGGGATACCGACGATCGAATCTCGGGCAAGTATCGTACCGCTAGACAAAGGGAATTGTATACGGGATTGATTAAGTCCTTGACATCGTGGTTCATCCGATGAGATCATCGTGGAACATGTGGGAGACAACATGGGTATCCAGATCCCGCTATTTGTTATTGACCGGAGAGGTGTCTCGGTTAGGTCTGCATGTTTCCCGAACCCGTAGGGTCTACACACTTAAGGTTCGATGACGCTAGGGTTATAGGGAATAGATATATGTGGTTACCGAATGTTATTCGGAGTCCCAGATGAGATCCCGGACGTCACGAGGAGTTCCGGAATGGTCCGGAGGTAAAGATTTATATATGGGAAGTCCTGTTTTGGTCGCCGGAAAGGTTTCGGGGTTTATCGGTAACGTACCGGGACCAGCGGGAGGGTCCCGGGGGTGCACCAAGTGGGGCCACAAGCCCCGGAGGGCTGCATGGGCCAAGTGTGGGAGGGGACCAGCCCTAGGTGGGCTGGTGCGCCCCCCCACAAGGGCCCAAGGCGCCTAAGGGGAGGAGGGGGGCAAACCCTAAGGGCAGATGGGCCTTAGGGCCCATGCCTGGTGCGCCTCCCTCTCCCCCTCCACCTGGCCGCCACCCAGATGGGATTTGGGGGCTGCCGCCACCCCTAGGGAGGGAACCCTAGGTGGGGGCGCAGCCCCTCCCCTCCCCCTATATATACTTGAGGTTTGGGCTGCCCAAGACACACGAGTTCCTCTCCTTCTTGGCGCAGCCCTACCCCTCTCCCTCCTCGTCTCTTGCGGTGCTTGGCGAAGCCCTGCTGGAGTACCACGCTCCTCCACCACCACCACGCCGTTGTGCTGCTGCTGGATGGAGTCTTCCTCAACCTCTCCCTCTCTCCTTGCTGGATCAAGGCATGGGAGACGTCACCGGGCTGTACGTGTGTTGAACGCGGAGGTGCCGTCCGTTCGGCACTAGGATCTCCGGTGATTTGGATCACGACGAGTACGACTCCTTCAACCCCGTTCTCTTGAACGCTTCCGCTTAGCGATCTACAAGGGTATGTAGATGCACTCTCCTTCCCCTCGTTGCTGGTTTCTCCATAGATAGATCTTGGTGACACGTAGGAAAATTTTGAATTTCTGCTGTGTTCCCCAACAGTGGTATCAGAGCTAGGTCTATTGCGTAGATTCTATGCACGAGTAGAACACAAAGTAGTTGTGGGCGTTGATTTTGTTCAATATGCTTACCGTTACTAGTCCAATCTTGTTTCGACGGTATTGTGGGATGAAGCGGCCCGGACCGACCTTACACGTACTCTTACGTGAGACAGGTTCCACGGACTAACATGCACTAGTTGCATAAGGTGGCTAGCGGGTGCCAGTCTCTCCCACTTTAGTCGAAACGGATTCGATGAAAAGGGTCCTTATGAAGGGTAAATAGCAATTGGCATATCACGTTGTGGTTTTGTGCAGGTAAGAAACGTTCTTGCTAGAAACCCATAGCAGCCACGTAAAACATGCAAACAACAATTAGAGGACGTCTAACTTGTTTTTGCAGGGTATGCTATGTGATGTGATATGGCCAAGAAGAATGTGATGAATGATATGTGATGTATGAGATTGATCATGTTCTTGTAATAGGAATCACGACTTGCATGTCGATGAGTATAACAACCGGCAGGAGCCATAGGAGTTGTCTTTATTTATTGTATGACCTGCATGTCATTGAACAATGCCATGTAATTACTTTACTTTATTGCTAACCGGTAGCCATAGTAGTAGAAGTAATAAGTTGGCGAGACAACTTCATGGAGACACGATGATGGAGATCATGATGATGGAGATCATGGTGTCATGCCGGTGACAAGATGATCATGGAGCCCCAAGATGGAGATCAAAGGAGCTATATGATATTGGCCATATCATGTCACTATTATTTGATTGCATGTGATGTTTATCATGTTTATGCATCTTATTTTCTTAGAACAATGGTAGTAAATAAGATGATCCCTCATTAAAATTTCAAGAAAGTGTTCCCCCTAACTGTGCACCGTTGCGAAAGTTCGTCGTTTCGAAGCACCACGTGATGATCGGGTGTGATAGATTCTAACGTTCACATACAACGGGTGTAAGACAGATTTACACACGCGAAACACTTAGGTTGACTTGACGAGCCTAGCATGTACAGACATGGCCTCGGAACACAAGAGACCAAAAGGTCGAGCATGAGTCGTATGGTAGATACGATCAACATGAAGATGTTCACCGATGATGACTAGTCCGTCTCACGTGATGATCGGACACGGCCTAGTTGACTCGGATCATGTAATCACTTAGATGACTAGAGGGATGTCTATCTGAGTGGGAGTTCATAAGATGAACTTAATTATCCTGAACATAGTCAAAAGGTCTTCGCAAATTATGCCATAGCTCGCGCTTTAGTTCTACTGTTTAGATATGTTCCTAGAGAAAATTTAGTTGAAAGTTGATAGTAGCAATTATGCGGACTAGGTCCGTAAACTGAGGATTGTCCTCATTGCTTCATAGAAGGCTTATGTCCTTAATGCACCGCTCAGTGTGCTGAACTTCGAACGTCGTCTGTGGATGTTGCGAACATCTGACATACACATTTTGATAACTACGTGATAGTTCAGTTAAACGGTTTAGAGTTGAGGCACCGAAGACGTTTTGAAACGTCACGAAACATATGAGATGTTTCGAGGGCTGAAATTGGGATTTCAGGCTTGTGCCCACGTCAAGAGGTATAAGACCTCCGACGATTTTCTTAGCCTGCAAACTAAGGGAGAAAAGCTCAATTGTTGAGCTTGTGCTCAGATTATCTGAGTACAACAATCATTTGAATCGAGTGGGAGTTGATCTTCCAGATGAGATAGTGATGTTTCTCCGAAGTCATTACCACCAAGCTGCTAGAGCTTCGTGATGAACTATAATATATCGGGGACATATATGATGATCCTTGAGATATTCACGATGTTTGACACCACAAAAGTAGAAATCAAGAAGGAGCATCAATTGTTGATGGTTGGTGAAACCACTAGTTTCAAGAAGGGCAAGGGCAAGAAGGGATACTTCATGAAACGGCAAATCAGCTACTGCTCTAGTGAAGAAACCCAAGGTTGAACCCAAACCCGAGACTAAGTGCTTCTGTAATAAGGGGAACAGCCACTGGAGCAGAATTACCCTAGATACTTGGTAGATAAGAAGGCTGGCAAGGTCGATAGAAGTATATTGGATATACATTGTGTTGATGTGTACTTTACTAGTACTCCTAGTAGCACCATGGTATTAGATACCGGTTCGGTTGCTAAGTGTTAGTAAACTCGAAATAAAAGGCTACGGAGTAAACGGAGACTAGCTAAAGGTGAGCTGGCGATATGTGTTGGAAGTTTTTCCCAAGCTTGATGTGATCAAGCATCGCACGCTCCCTCTACCATCGAGATTGGTGTTTGCATTGAGCATAGACATGATTGGATTATGTCTATCGCAATACGCTTATTCATTTAAGGAGAATAATGGTTACTCTGTTTATTTGAATAATACCTTCAATGGTCTTGCACCCAAAAATGAATGGTTTATTGAATCTCGATCGTAGTGATACACATGTTCATACCAAAAGATATAAGATAGTAATGATAGTACCACCTACTTGTGGCACTGCCACATAAGTCATATCGGTATAAAATGCATGAAGAAGCTCCATGTTGATGGATCTTTGGGCTCACTCGTTTTTGAAAAGTTTGAGACATGCGAACCATGTCTATTGGTGTATATGCATGAAGAAACTCCATGCAAATGGACCATTTGGACTCACTTGATTTTGAATCACTTGACACATGCAAATCATACCACATGGGCAAGATGACTGAAAGCCTCGTTTTCAGTAAAATGGAACTAGAAAGCAACTTGTTGGAAGTAATACATTTTGATGTGTGCAGTCCAATGAGTGCTGACGCGTGTAGTGGATATCATTATGTTCTTACTTCACAGATGATTTGAGTAGATGTTGAGTATATTTACTTGATGAATCATGATTCTGAATTATTGAAAGGTTCAAGTAATTTCAGGGTGAAGGTGAGAGATCGTCGTGACAAGAGGATAAAATGTCTATGATATGATCATAGAGATGAATATCTGAATTATGAGTTTGGCACAGAATTAAGACATTGTGGAAATTGTTTCACAACTAATACAGCCTGGAACACCATAGTGTGATGGTGTGTCCGAACATCATAACTGCACCCTATTGGATATGATGCATACCATGATGTCTCTTATCGAATTACCATAATAGTTTATGGGTTAGGCATTAGAGACAACCACATTCACTTTAAATAGGGCATCACGTAATTCCGATGAGATGACACCGTATGAACTATGGTTTAGAGAAACCTAAGCTGTCATTTCTTAAAAGTTTGGGGCTGCAACGCTTATGTGAAAAAGTTTCAAGCTGATAAGCTCGAACCCAAAGCGGATAAATGCATCTTCATAGGACACCCAAAAACAGTTGGGTATACCTCCTGTCTCAGATCCAAAAGCAATAAGGGATTGTTTCTAGAATCGGGTCCTTTCTCGAGGAAAAGTTTCTCTCGAAAGAATTGAGTGGGAGGATGGTGGAGACTTGATGAGGTTATTGAACCGTCTCTTCAACTAGTGTATGGCAGGGCACAGGGAGTTGTTCCTATGGCACCTACACCAATTGAAGTAGAAGCTTATGATAGTGATCATGAAACTTCAGATCAAGTCACTACCAAACCTCGTGGGATGACAAGGATGCGTACTACTTCAGAGTGGTACGTAATCCTGTCTTGGAAGTCATGTTGCTAGACAACAATGAACCTACGAGCTATGGAGAAGCGATGGTGGGCCTGAATTCCGACAAATGGTTAGAAGCCATGAAATCCAAGATAGGATCCATGTATCAGAACAAAGCATGGACTTTGGTGGACTTGCCCAATGATCGGCAAGCCATTGAGATAAATGGATCTTTAAGAAGAAGACGAACGTAGACTGTAATGTCACCATCTATGAAGCTCGACTTGTGGCGAAGAGTTTTTCACAAGTTCAAGGAGTTGACTACGATGAGATCTTCTCATCCGTAGCAATGCTTAAGTTCGTCGGATCATGTTAGCATTAGCTGCATTTATGTAATCTGGCAGATGGATGTCAAAACGAGTTTCCTTACCAGTTTTTGTAAGGAAAGGTTGTATGCGATACAATCAGAAAGGTTTTGTCGATCCTAAGGATGCTAAAAGGTATGCTAGCTCCAACGATCCTTCTAAGGACTGGAGTAAGCATCTCAGAGTTGGAATGTACGCTTTGATGAGATGATCAAAGATTTTGGGTTTATACAAAGTTTATGAGAAACTTGTATTTCCAAAGAAGTGAGTGGGAGCACTATAGAATTTCTGATGAGTATATGTTGTTGACATATTGTGGATCAGAAATGATGTAGAATTTCTGGAAAGCATATAGGGTTATTTGAAAAGTGTTTTTCAATAGAAAACCTGGATTAGGCTACTTGAACATTGAGCATCAAGATCTATGAGGATAGATCAAAAATGCTAAATGGTACTTTCAAATGAGCACATACCTTGACATGATCTTGAAGGTGTTCAAGATGGATCAGTCAAGGAAGGAGTTCTTGCCTGAGTTGTAAGGTATGAAGTTAAGACTTAAAGCTCGACCATGGCAGAAGAAAGAGAAAGGACGAATGTCGTCCCCTATGCTTTTGTCATAGGCTCTATACGGTATGCCATGCTGAGTACCGCACCTGATGTGTTCCTTGCCACATGTCTGGCAAGAGGGTACAAAGGTGATCCAGGAGTGGATCACTAGATAGCGGTCAAAATTATCCTTGGAGTAATAAGGACATGTTTCTCGATTATGGAGGTGATAAAGAGTTCGCCGTAAAGGGTTACATCGATGCAAGCTTTAACACCTATCCGAATGACTCTGAGTAGCAAACCGGATACGTATAGTGGAGCAACCATTTTGAATAGCTCCAAGTGGAGTGTGGAAGCAGCATTTATAATATGACCTAGAGATTTGCAAAGTACATACGGATCTGAATGTTGCAGACCCGTTGACTGAAACCTCTCTCACAAGCATAACATGATCAAACCCAGAACTCTTTGGGTGTTGGTCACATGGGGATATGACCTTGAGTGTTAATCACATATCGATGTGAATTGGATTATTGACTCTAGTGCAAGTGGGAGACTGTTGGAAATATGCCCTAGAGGCAATAATAAATTGGTTATTATTATATTTCCTTGTTCATGATAATCGTTTATTATCCATGCTAGAATTGTATTGATAGGAAACTCAGATACATGTGTGGATACATAGACAACACCATGTCCCTAGTAAGCCTCTAGTTGACTAGCTCGTTGATCAATAGATGGTTATGGTTTCCTGACCATGGACATTGGATGTCATTGATAACGGGATCACA
>NC_053025.1:446515664-446541681 GCF_003073215.2 Triticum urartu | reverse complement strand
CAGAACTGTACAAGACAGATCCAGAAGAGGATTACAATCAGCGCAAGACACGAATCCAATGGATTCGACGATATTGGGCAGAACAGTGGTTCAAGTACAGATTTGTGACAAAGGAATATGCTGAAAAGAATGCCATCAAGCGACCATGGGGAGACATCCTATACAAAAATCTTCAACCCAGGTCCAGAGATGAAGCCATTGAACAAGGCTTCTATCCCTGCATGGTCCGTGGACCACAGCCTGCGGATGCTGACCCATCGTCACTGCTATGGTGTCGTGACGACAATCTGTTCAAGCGCAACTTCCAGTTTGCCCAGAATTCGGCGAAGCAGAACAAGAAGTCTTTGGGATTAGACTTCAACCCTGGTCCCTCTGCTCCCCGTGCTGATGGACCCGCGAAGCTGAACCCAATCTTGTTGGGCCCTTCTACAACCTGGAAGGTCTCATCACTCATATCGTGGTTCAAGGGACAGCCATGGATGAGCCTGCAGATGACGCTGAATCAGATGAAGCGCCTGCAGCGCCGAAGCCAAAGAAACTGAAGCAGCCTAAAGCTTTAAAGCCTGCCTCAGCATCAAAAATCTCACGGGCGAAGCCACTGGCTACTGCACCTCCTGAAGACAGTGTGCAGTCTGAAGATCTGTCACGCATCTCCAAGCCCCAGAAAGTCAAGATGCCTCTGCCACACACCAGCCAAGAACTGACTGCTGCTGCTATTCTGCGCAACGATGCCATTGATCTGTCCAGTGATGAAGATCTTGCAGATGACGCTCTTGAGCAACTGATCGAGAGCAAAGTAGAAGCAGAAATCTTCAACAATTTGCCTCTCTTTGACGTGGCAATCATCCACGACTTCATCGATGAGTGGTTTGACACGCCCAACCTCAGCTTTGAAGATCTGCAACTTCCCATTGGCCTCAGTGTTGCCTTCCATGGCGCCATTGCTTCAGAGTTAGCTATAGCCCAGCGCATCGTTGAACTGAAGCAGAAGATTGACTTTGAGAAAGCTCAGTTCAAGAAGCATATGGCCAAGCTTAGTGTGCAAGAGGTCAAGAACTTTAAGATCATGCTGCACGAGCTCAAAGAAGCCTTTCTCAAGAAGCGTGAAGAAGCTCAAGGTTCTCGTGAGCGCATGAAGAGCCTGGCTGACAAGTGTGTGCAAGCCTACAATGAGGCTGAGAAGCGCAAGGCCCTTGGGCGTCCTGGCATCGACCCCAGGATGGCTGCAAAGCAGCAGAAGAAGAAGCCCGCTATGGCCGAACCCGACGCACCAAGGCAGGAAGCACATCCCATTGTCTTCCCAACCAGCATGACTGGCTCAAAGCCAAAAGCCAGGTCTACCGCTTCAGAACTGAAGAAGACGAGGACTGCTGAGGCTGAAGCCAGAAAGAGGAAACATCCTGAAGCCTCTGCTGCTGCTCCCTCCAAGAAGAAGCGAAAGACCAAGAAGGAACGGGCTGCTCTTAGAGAGCCCTTAATTGTTGAACCTATCTCCATGGTTCGCCCTGCCGCTGAACATCAAGAGCGCCAACTAACTGTCCATGAGCCTGCTTTCACAGAGGCTCATGAAGCTAAAGACATTCCAGCAGCTGATCCCACCGCTGCTGAAGACATTGGTCACCATGACCATGTTGAAGATGATGCAGTTCTTCCTCAGATCGAGCACCAACAGGTACCATCGCCTGTGCTTACGCACAACGAACTCATCAGTATTGGTCGTCCTCTGACGCCAATTGCTCAGGATGCATCATGGGCTGATCACCCACAACAACAAGTCACACCACCCAGGCAAGAAGAAGAAGATGACTTTGAGGCCCAGCCAACTCCATCTCCAAAGGCGTCGCCAGCGTTACGCAGGCTTCGCAAAGGACCAAGGCCTCCAGTCTCTGAATCTGAAGCTAAAGCTGTTGAAGACATTCCGGCTGCATCAGCCGATGACACCCAAGAAGAAGAACGTGTCCCCACTCCCCCAACTACTGACGAAGCTGTTCTCGAGGAGAACGTGTCTGTGCCCGACCCTCCAGCTTATCAAGTGGAGGTAGAAAATCTTGAGGCTGCCACCACCACCACCAGTGAAGCCACTGACGCTGTCATGGCTGAAGCAAATGTGTAGCCTACACCAACCCAAGAATCAGAAGTCAGCGAAGCCAATGATGCTACTGCTTCTGTTCCTGCGCCTGCTGCTGATCCTCAGTTTGACTATCACATTGAGCATAGGCCTCAGGTATAGAAGCCAATGCCAAGGTTGCCCAGGTTTCCAGGTCCTGCATCAGCACCTGGATCCTTCAATGTCAACAACTTCAAAGCAGACAACACCTTCTTCAATAGCTCCAAGAACCCCTACTCAAGGGAACGAATATCTTCTGATCGGTTCTAGAGCTATATGCGGCGAAGCTATTACTCATGCATTCTGTACAATCAAGGTCGCATCTTCTCACATATGCGTCTTGACACCGAAGCAATAGCTGGTCTGCCCTGCTTGGAAGAAGCTCTAGACTGCTTCAAAGAGGTTGGATTGTTGCCTTTCGTCACCGACCAACAGCACTGGAACGAAGAGTTGCTGCTCCAATTTTATGCCACACTTCACATACGTGGTTACAACAGAGATCCGAAGACTTGGGTCCTTGAGTGGATGACAGGAAATGTTCATCACAAAGCCAAAGGCTTTGATATCATTGAGCTCACTGGTCTGCCCACTCCTGGAGATCTCTATGAACCTGTATGTCAACTTCACAGTGAAGCTATGGATAGCATCTTTCAGAAGCCTGAACCGAACATGAGTCAGATGCTCGGTATGATGAAGCCTTTGCCACAAGACGCTGCATATCCTAAGGAGTTCCTTGTTGAAGACCTGGAGTATCTGCCAAGGACCATCTATCACATTTTAAGGCGAACTCTCTGGCCCATCAAAGGACATTCCCCATATGCAAAGCTGGAAGGTGCAATGAAGACTTTAGTCTTCTATATTCTTCACGGCAAATGCTTCAATGCACAAGACTTCTTCATCTGCCAACTTGCTGCTTCAAGATCTGATCTCTTTGGCTTGAAGTTCTACGCTCCATGGATAATGAGGCTGATCTAACTCCACTCATCTATCTCATATCAGCCCTCTGCTCGCAATCATCGGATCTTTATGCCTGACGTGGATATGTCCGTTGAAGCCCTCTATCCAGAGCCTGCCAAGGAGCCTCTTAGTCTTCAGACTGGGGAGCATCAAAGTTTCACTTAGAACATTGAAGGAGTTGAAGCAGTCACTCGTGTTTATCCTCTGGCTGGTACTACACGTGCACCTCACCGTGCCCTTACTGAAGCCATTGAAAGCACTATTGCCCAACGACCCAAGAAGCGATCTCGTGTTCTCAATGACCGAGAGCTTCTGGTTGCTCTTCATCAGAAACAGGATAGGCATCATGACTGGCTGAAGCGCCAAATGCACAGCCTCTTGGTGAATGTCAACCGCATTCGCAACCTTGCCACCAAGAATGCCTTTGTTGCCCATGAAACTTGTCGGCGTACATGGAAAGGGCTGACGCTTATGTGCTCTGAGGATGATCTTCAAGAGGATGGCTTCTCTGAACGTTTCAAGTTTGACTCCACACCTCCCCGAAGGGCTGTGCTGCGACGAACTCCCTCACTTGAAGACTCTGAGTTCTATTCCTTTGCGGCAACTGTGAATGCCAGAGTGATCGAGGACGAAGACGATGCTACTTCACCGCCCCCTCCTTCAGCACGCGTCGACACTGCCCCGAGCTCGTCTGCACCTCCTAACAACACCGAAGACCTTGCTACTTCACCTACTCCTCATGGGAACGAGTAGATGCTCTATGTCTTCAAACCTTTTTGGTCCTTACTGACAAAAGGGGGAGAAGCATATGAGTGTGATAGTCTTCAAGCGGGTCCATATGGGCGGTTACTTTATATTTTGTCTAGTGTTTACAACTCTCGTTTTGATACATTTGGTTCTTTGAGTTGTAACACTTAAACTCGATGGTCCGTCTGCTACTTGTTTGCTACTTTTGGTGATGCGATGATTAAATTCCGCATGTGCGACGATAAATCCGCACTTAGATCATTTTGCAGACATCCATTTTCCATTATGCATGTCATTATCTTCACATACTTTTTCATGGCATGATGAATTGGTCCATCATAAGTTGAAGAGGATCTCCACAAGTACAAACCTGCCATGTGGCATTTGCATTTCCAAAAGCAAATTACTTATATCGCATCTTCAGGGGGAGCGCTTACAACTTATGAAGACAATTCCTTATCCTTTAACAATTTCACATATTTTATTCCCCGTTGAAAACTTCAACTAGTTTGTCATCAATCATCAAAAAGGGGGAGATTGTAAGTGAATATAGTGCCACCCCTAGTTTTGGTTTTGGAGTATTTGAACCAAACCTAGTTGAGGGACTAATGTGTTTGTGAGAATTGCAGGATAACACAGGTAGAAGTCCCTCATTGATTCGGTTCTCCTACCAGAGATGACCCCTAAAAATGTATGAATACATTGAAGTCAAAGGTGGTAAGTGAAGAATATTCACATTGAAGACTATGACAAGAGAAATACATCGCATGAAGACTATGGAGCTCGAAGACTTAGATCTTTCGTTAGTTCTTTTTCTTCTTTGTTGAGTCATAGGAACCACCGTACTGTTAAGTGGGGTCCAAGAGAACCAGTCAGAATGACTGAAGTGATGCTTAACCAAAATCCTATGTCTTCGAGTGAAGACTATGAGAGCGAATCTTGTCCAGAGTTGGACAGGTCAGCTTTGCTTGTAGCCCAAGTAAAGTTGCCGTGTGTGTTTAAAATCTGACCGTTGGAACACGTGTCAGGTCCTTAGTGACCCAGGGTCATTTCGGACAAATCAGGTCGGGTTGCCTAGTGGCTATAAATAGCCCACCCCCTACAACCATAAACGGTTGGTTGCTCAGAGTTAAAGTACGGCTGTTGTCATTTGAGAGCAACTCACCTCAAAGCCTTTGAGAGAGAATTCCTTGTGAGGATAAAGTCCTAACCACCCAGAGCCAAAGAGTGTTAGGCATGACTTAAGTCTTCTTGTCTGTGTGATCTAAAGACTTATTACACTTGAGGACTATGAATCCTCCAGCCGGTTAGGCGTCGCATTCTGAGCATCCAAGAGTCATTGTGGATCGCCGATGAACGAAGTCTGTGAAGGTTTGGGAGGCTACCTTGAAGACTTACCAGAGTGATTGGGCGAGGTCTGCGTGAGCTTAGCTCAAGGGGAATACGGTGATGACTAAGGGCTCTGAGCTGCGTGTTCAGGACTGGGTGTCCAGGACTGTGTGTCCTCGGGTTTAAATACCTAGCCGCCCTAACCAGACGTACAGTTGTCACAGCAACTGGAACTGGTCCAACAAATCATTGTCTTCAACGAGTCACTGGTTTCATCCTTCCCTTCCCTTTACTTACTGTTGGTCCTTGTGAAGTCATTGCGTGATTGCATTATCTTTTGTCTTCACTGAGTGACTGCTTGTTCTGATTGGCTTCACAATATCTTCCTACCTGATCCCTACTGCCTAGCTGCTATTAGTCATCGTGCTTTCACTTCGTTTATTACCCGACTAAGGTTTGCCTAGTGTAGTCTACCTTCCGCTGTGTGGTAATAGGTTTACTTCTATCGTTTGTCTTCAAAACTTCCCGGTTTAGAAGACTTTCATAAAATCGCCTATTCACCCCCCTCTAGTCGATCACTAGCACTTTCACATAGGATTTTGGTTAAGCATCACTTCAGTCATTCTGACTGGTTCTCTTGGACCCCACTTAACAGTACGGTGGTTCCTATGACTCAACAAAGAAGAAAAAGAACTACGAAAGATCTAAGTCTTCGCGCTCCATAGTCTTCATGCGATGTCTTCTCTTGTCATAGTCTTCAATGTGAATGTCTTCACATACCACCTTTGACTTCAATGTCTTCATACATTTTTAGGGGTCATCTCTGGTAGGAAAACCGAATCAATGAGGGACTTCTACCTGTGTTATCCTGCAATTCTCACAAACACATTAGTCCCTCAACTAGGTTTGTCGTCAATACTCCAAAACCAACTAGGGGTGGCACTAGATGCACTTACAATCTCCCCCTTTTTGGTGATTGATGACAAACTAGTTGAAGTTTTCAACGGGGAATATAATATGTGAAATTGTAAAGGATAAGGAATTGTCTTCATAAGTTGCAAGGGCTCCCCCTGAAGATGTGCATATAAGTAATTTGCTTTTGGAATGCAAATGCACATGGCAGGTTGTACTTGTGGAGATCCTCTTCAACTTATGATGACAATTCATCATGCATGAAAGTATGTGAAGATAATGACATGCATAATGAAAATGGACGTCTGCAAAATGATCTAAGTGCGGAATTTATCGTCGCACATGCGGAATTTATCATCGCATCACAAAATAGCAAATAAGTAGCAGACGACCATCGAGTTTAAGTGTTACAACTCAAAGAACCAAATGTATCAAAACGAGAGTTGTAAACACTAGGCAAAACATAAAGTAACCGCCCATATGGACCCGCTTGAAGACTATCAAACTCATATGCTTCTCCCCCTTTTGTCAGTGAGGACCAAAAAGGTTTGAAGACATAGAGCATCTACTCGTTCCCATGAAGAGTAGGTGAAGCAGCAAGGTCGTCGGTGGTGTTCGGCGGTGCAGAAGAACTTGGAGCAGTGTCGATGCGTGCAGAAGTAGGGGCGGTGAAGTAGCATCGTCTTCGTCCTCGATCACTCTGGCATTCACAGTTGCCGAGAGGAAGAGAACTCAGAGTCTTCAAGAGATGGAGTTCGTCGCAGCACAGTCCTTCGGGGAGGTGTGGAGTCAAACTTGAAACGTTCAGAGAAGCCATCCTCTTGAAGATCATCCTCAGAACACATAAGCGTCAGCCCTTTCCATGTACGCCGACAGGTTTCATGGGCAACAAAGGCATTCTTGGTGGCAAGATTGCGAATGCGGTTGACATCCACCAAGAGGCTTTGCATTTGGCGCTTCAGCCAGTCATGATGCCTATCCTGTTTCTGATGAAGAGCAACCAGAAGCTCTCGGTCATTGAGAACACGAGATCGCTTCTTGGGCCGTTGGGCAATAGTGCTTTCAGTGGCTTCAGTGAGGGCACGATGAGGTGCACGTGTAGTACCAGCCAGAGGATAAACACGAGTGACTGCTTCAACTCCTTCAATGTTCTGAGAGAAACTTTGATGCTCAGCATTCTGAAGACTAAGAGGCTCCTTGGCAGGCTCTGGATAAATGGCTTCAACGGACATATCCACAGTCAGGCAGAAAGATCTGATGATTGCGAGCAGATGGCTGATATGAGATAGCTGAGTGGAGTTTAATCAGCCGCATTATCCATGGAGCGTAGAACTTCAAGCCAAAAAGATCAGATCCTGATGCAGCAAGTTGGCGGATGAAGAAGTCTTGTGCGTTGAAGCATTTGCCGTGAAGAATATAGAAGACCAAAGTCTTCATTGCACCTTCCAGCTTTGCATGTGGAGAATGTCCTTTGATGGGCCAGAGAGTTCGCCTTATAATGTGATAGATAGTGTGGCAGATACTCAAGGTCTTCAACAAAGAACTCCTTAGGATATGCAGCATCTGGAGGCAAAGGCTTCATCATACTGAAGCATCTGACTCATGTTCGGTTCAGGCTTCTGAAAGATGCTCTCCATAGCTTCACTGTGAAGCTGACAGCCAGGTTCATAGAGATCTCCAGGAGTGGGCAGACCAGTGAGCTCAATGATATCAAAGGCTTTGGCTTCGTGATGAACATTTCCCTGTCATCCACTCAAGGACCCAAGTCTTCGGATCTCTGTTGTAGCCACGAATGTGAAGAGTGGCATAAAATTGGAGCAGCAACTCTTCGTTCCAGTGCTCTTGGTCGGTGACGAAAGGCAACAATCCAACCTCTTTGAAGCAATCCAGAGCTTCTTCCAAGCAGGGCAGACCAGTTATTGCTTCGGTGTCAAGACGCATATGAGGGAAGATGCGACCTTGATTGTACAGAATGCATGAGTAATAACTTCGCTGCGGATAGCTCCAGAACCGATCAGAAGATATTCTTTCCCTTGAGTAGGGGTTCTTGGAGCTATTGAAGAAGGTGTTGTCTGCTTTGAAGCCGTTGACATTAAAGGATCCAGGTGCTGATGCAGGACCTGGAAACCTGGGCAACCTTGGCATTGGCTTCTGTACCTGAGGCCTATGCTCAATATGATAGTCAAACTGAGGACCAGCAGCAGGCGCAGGAACAGGAGCAGTAGCATCATTGGCTTCGCTGACTTCTGGTTCTTGGGTTGGTGTAGGCTCCACATTTGCTTCAGCCATGACAACGTCAGTGGCTTCATTGGTGTTGGTGGTGGCAGCCTCAAGATTTTCTACCTCCACTTGATGAGCTGGAGGGTCGGGCACAGACACGTTCTCCTCGAGAACAGCTTCTTCAGTAGTTGGGGGAGTAGGGACATGTTCTTCTTCTTGGGTGTCGTCGGCTGATGCAGCCGGAATGTCTTCAGCAGCTTTAGCCTCAGACTCGGAGACTTGAGACCTTGGTCCTTTGCGAAGCCTGCGTAACGCTGGCGACGCCTTTGGAGATGGAGTTGGCTGGGCCTCAAAGTCATCTTCTTCTTCTTGCCGGGGTGGTGTGACTTGTTGTTGTGGGTGATCAGCCCATGATGCATCCTGAGCAATTGGCGTCAGAGGACGACCAATGCTGATGAGTTCGCTGTGCGTAAGCACAGGCGATGATACCTGTTGGTGCTCGATCTGAGGAAGAACTACATCATCTTCAACATTGTCATGGTGACCAATGTCTTCAGCAGCGGTGGGATCAACTGCTGGAATGTCTTCAGCTGTATGAGCCTCTGTGGAAGAGGCTCATGGACAATCAGTTGGCGCTCTTGGTGTGTAGATGCAGGGCGAACCATTGAGATAGGTTCAACAACTAAGGGCTCTGTGGGAGCAGCCCGTTCCTTCTTGGTCTTCCGCTTCTTCTTGGAGGGAGCAGCATCAGAGGCTTCAGGATGTTTCCTCTTTCTGGCTTCAGCCTCAGCAGTCCTCGTCTTCTTCAGTTCTGAAGCGGTTGACCTGGCCTTTGGCTTCGAGCCAGTCATGCTGGCTGGGAAGACAATGGGATGTGCTTCCTGCCTTGGTGCGTCGGGTTCGGCCACAGGGCTTCTTCTTCTTCTTTGCAGCCATCCTGGGGTCGATGCCAGGACGACCAAGGGCCTTGCGCTTCTCAGCCTCATTGTAGGCTTGCACACACTTGTCAGCCAGGCTCTTCATGCGCTCACGAGAACCTTGAGCTTCTTCACGCTTCTTGAGAAAGGCTTCTTTGAGCTCGTGCAGCATGATCTTGAAGTTCTTGACCTCTTGCACGCTGAGCTTGGCCATATGCTTCTAAACTGAGCTTTCTCAAAGTCAATCTTTTGCTTCAGTTCAACGATGCGCTGGGCTATAGCTAGCTCTGAAGCAATGGCGCCATGGAAGGCGACACTGAGGCCAATGAAGTTGCAGATCTTCAAAGCTGAGGTTGGGCGTGTCAAACCACTCATCAATGAAGTTATGGATGATTGCCACGTCAAAGAGAGGCAAATCATTGAAGATTTCTGCTTCTTCTTTGCTCTTGATCAGTTGCTCAAGAGCGTCATCTGCAAGATCTTCATCTGACAGATCAAGTGTCGTTGCGCAGAATAGCAGCAGCAGTCAGTTCTTGGCTGGTGTGTTGCAAAGGCATCTTGACTTTCGAGGGCTTGGAGATGCGTGACAAATCTTCAGACTGCACACTGTCTTCAGGAGGTGCAGTAGCCAGTGGCTTCGCCCGTGAGATTTTTGGTGCTGAGGCAGGCTTTGAAGCTTTAGGCTGCTTCAGTTTCTTTGGCTTCGGCGATGCAGGCGCTTCATCAGATTCAGCGTCATCTGCAGGCTCATCCACGGCTGTCCCTTGAACCATGATATGAGTGATGAGACCTTCCAGGTTGTAGAAGGGCCCAACAAGATTGGGTTCAGCTTCGCGGGTGCCATCGGCACGGGGAGCAGAGGGACCAGGGTTGAAGTCTAGTCCCAATGACTTCTTGTTCTGCTTCGCCGAATTCTGGGCAAACTGGAAGTTGCGCTTGAACAGATTGTCGTCACGACACCATAGCAGTGACGATGGGTCAGCATCCGCAGGCTGTGGTCCACGGACCATGCAGGGATAGAAGCCTTGTTCAATGGCTTCATCTCTGGACCTGGGTTGAAGATTTCTGTATAGGATGTCTCCCCATGGTCGCTTGATGGCATTCTTCTCAGCATATTCCTTGGTCACAAACCTGTACTTGAACCACTGTTCTGCCCAATATCGTCGAATCCATTGGATTCGTGTCTTGCGCTGATTGTAATCCTCTTCTGGATCTGTCTTGTACAGTTCTGAGAGGTCATCGGGCAGATCTCTTGATGTTTCACCTCGACGCTTTCTGCCACCCTTCCTTGCTGATTTCTCTGCAGCCATGAACTTTAAACTGAATGGCTTCAATACGTTCAAAGGCTTTGCTTTCGCTTGCTGGACAAACAGGAACTGGCTTCGGGAGAATTTATATGATGCTGTAAGAATTCTGCAAATGAATGCAGACTATGAGAACCAAGGGATTCTCCCACGGACATGTACCTGTGACAGCATTAAGGTGCGAGGGAAGGGGAAGAGGTCATATGCATTCTCAGAAGATTTTGAAGATAAATCAGTTTAGAAGACATTGACCTCATCGTGCGAAGACATTCACTCATAGATAAGGAGTTGGTTCCAGATTTGTACGAATCCACGGATCAGTACAAGTGAGGAATCTAACTACTTTGTGAAGCATAAGTGAACATACTAGGCATATTATGAGATGCAGTATGAAATAGATCCAACTTGTGTGAACAGAAACTGCTTGTGGTAGAAAGTGACGAATCTATAGGATCAAAGGGGCCGTAAAAAGGAAGTTTTATTTACCACACAAAGAACTGCTAGACGGAGTGGAAGAGGAGGCCGAGCAGTTCGATCGTCCGTGCCCTAACTTGGCGACGGAGGACACCTACGGCGACGGCGGAGAAGACGATGTCCGCGGCCGGCGTGAAGACGGCGTCGGAGAGGTCGCGGCAGCTAAGCGCTTCGTCGCCGGCGTCGTCGAGGGCTAGCGGTGGCGCTAGGGTTTCGTGCGAGAGTGGAAGAAAGGATAATGACTGTGGTGAGGCGTGTATTTATAGGGACAGGGACGGCACAACGTTATTACACAGGTGCCCCTGGCGATTCACATCTGAAGAACACGTGGCCATCATGCAACATATCGGAGGTTGTTCCACGTTCCCACGCACGCCTGGATTGTCGGGTGGTCGTTCCCACTTCTCCGGGTTTCAGGTGAAGGAATTAGCATTGAAAGCGGACTTAATGTTTGTCTCTGTATCTTCTGCTGACAAGGACGCAGAGAAGACATTCGACAGTTTCAAGAGAATGCATATGATTTGGAGAGATAGAGTTTGAGATAGAAAGCATAGAGAGGTTAGGGTCCGATCACATTCACTTAGTTCAAAAGATTCAACAAGAAGACATAGCTATAAGTGAATGCTGTAGAGGACAGAACACTAGTATATATATAATCAACATAGTGAAGATAATCATGAAGACAGTTGAGATTGAAGCCAAACCAAATGTGAAGACATAGCAAATGCAACGCATGGGTGAAACACTTCAACAGAAGAATTTGGTGGTGGCGTTACCCACCGTATAGGAAGTATTAGACCCAGACACGCGCACAATTATCGTGGCGCTCCGAAGTCAAATTCCACATTAATGTATTCACACTTAGAATGTATGTCTTCATTGATTGAAGATATACTTTACTTCGTGTGTTGCACATCTAAGTCATCAATATGCATAAGTGTTAGGATGTGTGCCTGATCACAGGACATTTGAGGATTCCAAGATATTTAGCTCACACCGTAACTTGCAAAATCTCTTCTCATCCAAGGGCTTGGTGAAGATATCTGCCAATTGCTCTTCAGTGCTGACGTGTATGATATCAATATCTTCCTTCACAACATGATCTCTGAGAAAGTGATGACGAATTTCAATGTGCTTTGTCTTCGAGTGCTGAACTGGGTTGTTGGCAATCTTGATGGCGCTTTCGTTGTCGCAGTAGAGTGGCACTTGCTTCAGATGAATGCCATAGTTTTGAGTGTTTGCTTCATCCACAGAAGCTGAGCGCAGCAAGATCCAGCAGCAATGTATTCAGATTCAGCAGTGGAGAGAGATACACAGTTCTGCTTCTTTGAAGACCAACATACAAGTGATCGTCCCAGAAAATGACATGTGCCTGATGTAGACTTGCGATCCACCTTGTCACCAGCATAATCAGCATCCGAGAATCCAACCAGATCAAACTCTGAGCCCTTTGGATACCATAATCCTAGAGTTGGGGTGTAAGCCAAATATCGAAGAATTCGCTTCACAGCTAAGTGATGCGATTCCTTTGGTGCCGCTTGGAATCGAGCACACATGCAAACACTAAGCATAATATCTGGCCTAGATGCACATAGATAAAGTAAAGAACCAATCATGGAGCGGTATACCTTTTGATCGAACTCTTTACCATTGTCGTCGGGACCCAGATGATGTTTGGCTGGCATTGGCGTCGTGAAGCCTTTGCAGTCTTGCATACCAAACTTCTTCAGGCAATCTTTGAGATACTTCTCTTGAGATATAAAGATGTCGTTGCGTTGCTGACGTATTTGAAGACCAAGGAAGAACTTCAGCTCACCCATCATGGACATCTGATATTGCTCTTGCATCATATATCCAAACTCTTCACTGTATTTCTGATTGGTGCAGCCGAAGATAATGTCATCCACATATATTTGGCACACAAACAGTTCACCATCATATGTCTTCGTGAAGAGAGTGGGGTCGAGGGAACCAGATTTGAAGCCTTTGCTCTTCAGGAAGTCTTTGAGTGTGTCATACCAAGCCCGAGGGGCTTGTTTGAGGCCATACAGTGCCTTGTTGAGCTTGTACACCATGTCAGGATGTTTTGGATCTTCAAAGCCAGGCGGTTGTGCAACATACACTTCTTCTTCAATCTTGCCATTGAGAAAAGGCACTCTTCACATCCATTTGATATAGAAGTATGTTATGATGATTTGCATAGGCCAGCAGTATGCGTATGGCTTCAAGTCTAGCCACAGGAGCAAATGTTTCATCGAAGTCAATCCCTTCAACTTGAGTGTATCCTTGAGCAACGAGACGAGCTTTGTTTCTGACAACTTGACCATGCTCATCTTGCTTGTTGCGATATATCCATTTGGTGCCTATTATATTGTGCTTCCGAGGATCAGGACGCTTAACCAGTTCCCATACATTATTCAGCTCAAACTGTTGAAGCTCTTCTTGCATAGCTTGAATCCATTCAGGTTCCATGAAGGCTTCTTCAACTTTCTTGGGTTCTGATATTGAGACGAATGCGAAGTGCCCACAGAAATTTGCTAGCTGTGTTGCCCTTGAACGAGTGAGTGGACCTGGTGCATTGATGCTATCAATTATTCTCTCAATCTGTACTTCATTTGCAACACGAGGATGTACAGGACGAAGATTTTGCTCTTGCTGATCATTGTCATTGTTAGAGGGATTGTCTTCAGGCTGAGCATTGTCTTCAGGTTGATCAGGTGCGGAGATGATAAGTTCCTCTTCAGGTTGAGCTTCAGAAGGTATGATTTCTCCAGTTCCCATAAGTTTGATTGATTCACTGGATGGAACTTCATCTAGCACATTTGGCAGGTGCTCTCTTTGTGAGCCGTTAGTCTCATCGAACCGCACATCCACTGTTTCAACCACTTTATAATGAAAGAGATTGAAGACTCTGTAGGAGTGCGAATCCTTTCCATATCCAAGCATAAAACCCTCATGTGCTTTTGGTGCAAATTTTGAAGTGTGATGTGGATCCTTGATCCAGCACCTGGCGCCAAATACTCTGAAGTAACTGACATTTGGCTTCTTGCCAGTAAGGAGCTCATAGGATGTCTTGTTCAGAAGCTTGTGAAGATAAACACGGTTGATGATATGGCATGCAGTGTCAATGGCTTCAGGCCAGAATTTTCTTGGAGTCTTGTATTCATCAAGCATCGTCCGAGCCATCTCAATAAGTGTTCTGTTCTTGCGTTCGACGACGCCATTCTGCTGTGGCGTGTACGGAGCTGAGAATTCATGTGTGATGCCCAAAGTATCAAGATATGTATCTAGGCCAGTGTTCTTGAATTCAGTGCCATTGTCACTTCTGATGTGCTTTATCTTGGCGCCATAGTTGTTCATTGCTCGATTGGCGAAGCGTCTGAAGACATCCTGCACTTCAGTCTTGTAAAGGATTATATGCACCCAAGTATATCTTGAATAATCATCAACAATGACAAAGCCATAGAGACAAGCAGTAGTAGTAAGAGTTGAGTAATGAGTGGGACCGAAAAGATCCATGTGTAGCAGTTCGAAGGGTTGAGTCGTTGTCATGATTGTCTTCGAGGGATGCTTGGCCCTCGTCATCTTTCCTGCTTCACAGGCACCGCATAAGTGATCCTTCTTGAACTTGACGCCCTCGATGCCTATGACATGCTTCTTCCTTGCAAGGGTGTGGAGGTTCCTCATGCCAGCATGCCCTAGCCTTCGATGCCAGAGCCAGCATTCAGAAGCTTTTGCTAGAAGACATACTGCAAGTTGTGGTCCTGCTGAGAAATCTACCACGTACAAATCATCTTTTTCCGATACCCTTCAAACACTAGAGACTTGTCAGATTCCATTAGTACAAGGCAACGATATTTTCCAAACATCACAATCATGTTTAAATCGCAAAGCATTGAGACAGACATTAAGTTGAAACCAAGGGATTCAACAAGCATGACTTTATCCATGTGTTGATCCTTTGAGATTGCAACTCTACCTAGACCCAATACCTTGCTTTTACCAGTGTCAGCAAATGTGATGTGACTTTTGTCTGATGGACGTAAAGTTGAGTCCATGAGAAGGCTTCGCTTGCCAGTCATGTGATTTGTACACCCACTATCAATAATCCATTCTGAAGCAGCTGGTGTCGTACCCTACAGTGCAGTTAGGGGGATAGGCTTCACGAAGAGAATTGTGAAGCAAAAACATTTGACGAACCAGTGGATTATTAAAGCTTAGATCGAGATTAGGACTGATAGGGCAAGTTGCAAGCGATTCAGGAACAAAGTACATAATAAGACCATTTGGGCATTTGATCTTGCGCCCTACAAGATGTTTAAGGTCCCCAGCAATAGTGTCAGACGATTTTGGTTTTCGGCTGGAGACCTTTTCCCTACAAAAGAGAGTTAAGCTTTCTTAGCCACCCACATCTTCAGGGGTGGCTTCGAAGCAATAAGTCTAAGTGCAGATCTGAGAACTTTGGCTTTGGAGCCCTAGCAAAAAGTCTTGCAGGTGGACAATAGTATTCATAAGAATAAGCAGAATAGTTCTTGGTCTTATGAACATGGCGGTTTGATGAACCGCGCTCATATTCATAGGCCTGAGTATGGCTTCCCTGCAAAACATTTGCGTTAGTGTGACTCAGGTGAGTCCTCTGTCTGTATGAAGCCTTTGGACCGTATGAAGCCTGTGGTCTGGGGTTTGTCTTCTTCACCTGTGGTGTCATGATGACATTCACAGGAAGATTCTCCAAACACCTTTTCGGCACCCAGATCTTCTTCATAGGCGGTCCATTCCTGCAGTTAGTACCAATGTACCTGGCAAACACTTCACCATTCTGATTCTTAAACAGTTTATAGTTTGCATCAAAGGATTCATCAATAACAATGGGATTAGCACAAGTGAAGCCAGATAGGGTGGATGGATCCGCTGAAGGTTCCTTTGCAGCAACCCATGTGGTTTTGGGGTACTGCTCAGGTTTCCAGTAAGAGCCATCAGCATTCATTTTCCTTTCGAACCCAACACCCTCTTTCCTAGGGTTTCGGTTCAGGATCTGCCTTTTGAGGACATCACATAGTGTCTGATGCCCTTTGAGACTTTTGTACATCCCTGTTTCAAGCAGTGTCTTCAACCTAGCATTCTCATCAGCAATAGCAGTGGTGTCCTCAGCAGAGGGGTTAGTTACCACATCAACAGTTGAAGATATTGCAACAGTAGCAGCAGTAGAACATTCAGCAACAGAAGTAGCGTTATCACGCTCAATGCATTTAAGACATGGTGGTTCAAATCCTTCCTGAGCTGAACTGATCTGTTCGGCGCGAAGTGACTCGTTTTCCTTTTGAAGATCTTCATGAGTCGCTCTCAATTTCTCGAGTTCTTCATGAGTTGTTGAGAGCGTTTCATGACGATTTTCAAGTTCCTCATACTTAATATGAAGATTTTTTATGTCTTCATTAAGGACTGAAGATCGAGTCATTTCAGCGCCAACAGGTCATCGCTTTTGTTCTAACAGTTTTTGAATTATGTTCCATAGCTTTCTGTGTTTAGTTACAAGGGAAGCAAGTTTTGCCATAGCTGGGTCCAAATTCATCACCAGATTCATCATCACTGGATTCAGATAGATATCATTCAATTACCTTAGCATCATTTGCCATAAGCATTGATGCAGGAGATGATGATTCTGTTCGAAAGTCATCGCTTTTGAGTGACTCTTAAAGTCCTCGAACCGAGGATCATGACGAGTTCGATGACCCTCATAGACCTCAGAGAGATAGTCCCAGATGAGCTTCGCATGATTGAGATGCATGATATTCCTAAACTGATTTTGAGATAGAAAGGAGCAGACGACGTCCTTCGCCGTGAGGTTGAGAAGAGTGTACTTGCGAATGTCATCAGCTTCCGCCATTTTGCACAGATCGGTCAGACCAATCTCAGTGACGGTCCACAGCTCGCTGTTTGTTGCCATGAGGCGCTTCTTCATCAAGGCCTTCCACTTGGGATAGTCGTGACCATCAAAGATGGGGCATGACACAGTCTTCATACCTATTGTCGACATAATTGAAACTCCAGGCGGTTAAACCAAATCACACAGAACAAGGGGTACCAAGCTCTGATACCAATTGAAAGTGTGTTATATCGACTAGAGGGGGGTGAATAGGCGATTTTTATGAAAGTCTTCAAAACATGTGAGTTTCGAAGACAAATGATAGAAATAATGAACCTATCACATGCAGCGGAAGATAGACTACACTAGACAGACAATAGTCAAGCATTCAATGAAGTGAAACCACACTGACTAATAGTAGCTAGGCAGTAAGGATCAGGTACACAGTGAAGACAAATAGATAAAGCAAATAGGCACTGACTTTACAAGAGCCACGTAAATAAAGAGATGAGAAGGATAGAACCAGTGTGCGTGACGAAGACAAAGGTTTGGTAGACCAGTTCCAACTGCTGTGACAGTTGTACGTCTGGTTAGGGCGGATAGGTATTTAAACCTGAGGACACTCAGTCCCGGACACTTAGTCCTGAGCACACAGCTCAGAACACTTAGTCCTCTCCATATTCCCCTTGAGCTAAGGTCACACAGACCTTGCCCAATCACTCTGGTAAGTCTTCAAGGTAAACTTCCAAACCTTCACAGACTTCGTTCACCGGCGATCCACAATGACTCTTGGATGCTCAGAACGCGACGCCTAACCGGCTGGAGGATTCACAGTCCTCAAGTGTAATAAGTCTTCAGATCACACAGACAAGAAGACTTAAGTGATGCCTAACACTCTTTGGCTCTGGGTGGTTAGGGCTTTATCCTCTCAAGGAATTCTCTCTCAAAGGCTTCGAGGTGGGTTGCTCTCAAACGACAAAAGCCGTACTTTAACTCTGAGCAGCCAACCGTTTATGGTTGTAGGGGGTGGGCTATTTATAGCCACTAGGCAACCCGACCTGATTTGTCCGAAATGACCCTGGGTCACTAAGGAACTGACACGTGTTCCAACGGTCAGATTTCAAACACACACGGCAACTTTACTTGGGCTACAAGCAAAGCTGACTTGTCCAACTCTGAACAAGATTCGCTCTCATAGTCTTCACTCGAAGACATAGGATTTTGGTTAAGCATCACTTCAGTCATTCTGACTGGTTTTCTTGGACCCCACTTAACAGTATGGTGGTTCCTATGACTCAACAAAGAAGAAAAAGAACTACGAAAGATCTAAGTCTTCGCGCTCCATAGTCTTCATGCGATGTCTTCTCTTGTCATAGTCTTCAATGTGAATGTCTTCACATACCACCTTTGACTTCAATGTCTTCATACATTTTTAGGGGTCATCTCTGGTAGGAAAACCGAATCAATGAGGGACTTCTACCTGTGTTATCCTGCAATTCTCACAAACACATTAGTCCCTCAACTAGGTTTGTCGTCAATACTCCAAAACCAACTAGGGGTGGCACTAGATGCACTTACATTAACCATGAATTCCGCCCCTCTGGCAAAAAAAGGTTTTAGGGTTTGGATGGAGTTCCAGAAAGGAGACCCATGGGCTACTTCCTCTAAAAAGTTCCCATCAGGGAAGTACTTGGCACGAGGGAGGTCCATCCAAAGGCCGGTCTCGCCCTAAGACAGCTTCCAAATCCATTTGCACATGAGTGCAATGTTCATCAACTTGGAGTTGATGATCCCAAGACCCCCCCTGGGCTTTGGGTCTGTAGACGGCCTACCATTTTACCATGTGGTATTTACGTTTCGGTCCCGCTCCTTCCCAAAAGAAACGGGCCCGAGGGGTGTCCATTTTGGTGTGCACCCCATCAGCCAACAAAAACAATCCCATGACGAAAATAGGCAGGGATGAAAGGCTTGAGTTGGTTAAGATTAGTATTGCCCCCGAAGATATAAATCTCCCTCTCCACGGGCAAACGCGGCCTGCCACCTTATTGCAGAGAGGTTCCCAATCTACTATCGAGCATTTTTTCTCAGCGGTCGGGAGGCCAAGGTAGGTAAACGGTAGTTTCCCAAGTTTGCAGTTAAGCAGGTTAGCTACGCGTAAACTTTCAGCCGCATCCATCCCTATGGACACCACTTCACACTTGTGGAAGTTAATTTTTAGCACGGACATAAGCTCAAAACACATAAGAATGGCCTTAACCATTGCGATACTATGCAGGTCTGGCTTGAAAAGAAGGAGTGTGTCATCCGCATACTACAAGTGTGACACACCTCCCGGAATCAAGTTACCGACCACTCCCCTGATGTGGCCAGCACTTCGGGCTTTGTCTGACATGGCGCCCAGGGCATCAGCCACAAAATTAAAAAGCAACGGAGAAGCCGGGTCCCCTTGATGCAGCCCTCACTTGTTGCGGAAGAAGTTCCCTACTCCATTCACCGCAATCGCCGTTTGGCCCCCCGAGACCAATTGCATCATGCGATGAAACCATACCGACGAGAAGCCCCTGTCCAGGAGGACGCGTCGGAGGAACTCCCAGTTCACTCGGTCATACGCCTTCTCGAAATCCAGTTTCAGAAGGATGGCTAGTTGTCGAGAGCGTTTGAGCGAGTGAACAATCTCTTGGAGGGCAAGCGGCCCCTCCAAAATGTTGCGACCATGGATAAACGCAGACTGACTCCTACTAATGATACGATGAGCAATCGGAGAGAGACGCGTGGAACAAGCCTTAGAGCAGATTTTGAACGGAACGTTAATGAGCGCTATAGGTCTAAATTGTCTAATACAGCCCGCACCCTGGACTTTGGGGATCAGAGAAAGAACCCCAAAGTTCAGGCATGAGATGTCTACGCAACCTTGCCTGAACCTGTTACACACCTCGAAAATTGGCCCTTTGAGCACATGCCAAAACCGCTTAAACATCGCCACCGGCCAACCATCAGGGCCCAGAGCAGTGTCCGATTTCATCCCAAGGGCTGCCACATCGATCTCCTGAGGGAGAAAAGCCAGCCCTAGGCCCTCATTTTCCTCATCTGAGACCCGCAACGCTGGGTCCCAAACATCCGCCCGCAACCGCGCGCACGACTCCTCCCTGGAGCCCATCAACTGGATGTAGAACTCATATATATGACGGACGATGTCCTGTTGACGCAAAAGGAGCCCCTGCTCAGATTGCAGCCTCAGGATGGTGCACTTGCGTCGCCGACCATTAGCGTAAGCATGAAAATATTTGGTATTCGCATCACCCTTCAGCGTCCACTTGATGCCACCACGTCTATGCCAATACTCCTCCTCAGCCCTAAGGAGGGACTCGACTTGGGCTTCCAGCGCGTAGCACTGAGCCCACTCCTGCTCCGAGAAGCCCTGCGAATCCGCAATCGCATCCATCTGGGCTAGTTCTGTGGCCATGCGTGCATGGAGCAGTTTGTCCTCGCGGCCCTGGTTGGCCCCCCAACCTTTGAGAGCCGCTCTCACTCCCGCCCCTACGGCAATCCAAAACTCCATAGGCCCATGCGTAGACCCGATCCGGGCCACACTTGACTCCCATTTGGAGAGGAAGATTTGTTCCAATCCCGGGGATTCGAGCCATGCAGTTTCAAAGAAGAAATGAGGACTACGTTTTAGCCTGTCCTCCCCTGAGGAGAGGATTAGAGGGATGTGATCCGATCCAATCCTCGTTTCGGCTTGTAGAGAGCACAATGGGAATAACACTTCCCACTCCGCAGACATGAAAACCCGGTCCAGCACCGACCGAACTGGCGTTAACTGTTTGTAGTCCACGTATAACGTGCCCCTACCCGAGCCACTTCCCTAAGGGCCATTGCCGCAATCGCGGTGTTAAACATGGACACCCTTGTCCAGTTAATGATCCCATTATTCTTATCTGCTCCCGAGCGGATCAAATTGAAATCCCCACCCACAAGGAGTGGCAGGTTTCGTGCACTCAAGGACACAACCTTCACCTGAAGTTCCCCGGGAACTCCTGTGAGTGCGAGTGGTCGGCCGGGCCATAAACCACAATGACCTCCCACTCACGCAGGGTCGCGCGGTGTCGCATGTGGGCAGAGATGAAAAACTGCAAGTATCCCACAACAACACCTCGCAGCAGACTTGGTTGACACCAAGCAACATACCCCCAAAGTGACCCCTCGCGGGGACCCATCGCCACGCAAAACGCTCCATAGGGTCGATGGCTAGCAGATCCTGATGGAGGAAATCCGCCTTGATAGTTTCCTGTAAGCCTACTACATCGACCCCTTCTTCGCGAATGTATTCCTTCAACTAGGTCTGCCTCCTAGTGTGGCCGAAGCCTCGGATGTTCCAAAATATGAAACGCATTAGATAATGCGATTGCGGAGACGGATACCCCGAGCGGTAACCGCTTTGGCCACGCGTCGTGTCTTGGTAGGACAGCAGGTTGAGGGAGCCGGCGCGTGCTACCTCTTGAGCACTGCGTTGGTTTTCCTCTTGAAGAGGAAAGGGTGATGCAGCAAAGTAGCGTAAGTATTTCCCTCAGTTTTTGAGAACCAAGGTATCAATCCAGTAGGAGGCACGCGCGAGTCCCTCGCACCTACACAAACAAATAAATCCTCGCAACCAACGCGATAAGGGGTTGTCAATCCCTACACGGTCACTTACGAGAGTGAGATCTGATAGATATGATAAGATAATATTTTTGGTATTTTTTATGATAAAGATGCAAAGTAAAATAAAAGGCAATGAAAATAACTAAGTGTTGGAAGATTAATATGATGAAGATAGACCCGGGGGCCATAGGTTTCACTAGTGGCTTCTCTCAAGAGCATAAGTATTTTACGGGTGAACAAATTACTGTTGAGCAATTGACAAAATTGAGCATAGTTATGAGAATATCTAGGTATGATCATGTATATAGGCATCACGTCCGAGACAAGTAGACCGACTCCTGCCTGCATCTACTACTATTACTCCACACATCGACCGCTATCCAGCATGCATCTAGAGTATTAAGTTCATAAGAACAGAGTAACGCCTTAAGCAAGATGACATGATGTAGAGGGATAAATTCATGCAATATGATAAAAAACATCTTGTTATCCTCGATGGCAACAATACAATACGTGCCTTGCTGCCCCTACTGTCACGGGAAAGGACACCGCAAGATTGAACCCAAAGCTAAGCACTTCTCCCATTGCAAGAAAGATCAATCTAGTAGGCCAAACCAAACTGATAATTCAAAGAGACTTGCAAAGATAACCAATCATACATAAAAGAATTCAGAGAAGATTCAAATATTGTTCATAGATAAACTTGATCATAAACCCACAATTCATCGGTCTCAACAAACACACCGCAAAAGAAGATTACATCGAATAGATCTCCACAAGAGAGGGGGATAACTTTGTATTGAGATCCAAAAAGAGAGAAGAAGCCATCTAGCTAATAACTATGGACCCGTAGGTCTGAGGTAAACTACTCACACTTCATCGGAAGGGCTATGGTGTTGATGTAGAAGCCCTCCGTGATCGATACCCCCTCCGGCGGAGCTCTAGAACAGGCCCCAAGATGGGATCTCGTGGATACAGAAAGTTACGGCGGTGGAATTAGGGTTTTGGCT
This sequence comes from Triticum urartu, assembly GCF_003073215.2. Taxonomy (NCBI): domain Eukaryota; kingdom Viridiplantae; phylum Streptophyta; class Magnoliopsida; order Poales; family Poaceae; genus Triticum; species Triticum urartu. The sequence continues at coordinate 446,519,197 of NC_053025.1, read as the reverse complement.
CCGTATCTGATCGTTTGGGGGTACGTAGGTATATATAGGAGGAAGAAGTACGTCGGTGGAGCAACAGGGGGCCCACGAGGGTGGAGGGCGCGCCTGGGGGGTAGGCGCCCCCTACCTCGTGGCCTCCCTATTGGTTGCTTGACGTAGGGTCCAAGTCTCCTGGATCTTGTTCGTTCCAAAAATCACGTTCCTGAAGGTTTCATTCCGTTTGGACTCCGTTTGATATTCCTTTTCTTCGAAACCCTAAAATAGGCAAAAACAACAATTCTGGGCTGGGCCTCCGGTTAATAGGTTAGTCCCAAAAATAATATAAAAGTGGATAATAAAGCCCAATAATGTCCAAAACAGTAGATAATATAGCATGGAGCAATCAAAAATTATAGATACGTTGGAGACGTATCAAGCATCCCCAAGCTTAATTCCTGCTCGTCCTCGAGTAGGTAAATGATAAAAACAGAATTTTTGATGTGGAATGCTACTAGGCATAATTTCAATGTAATTCTTCTTAATTGTGGCATGAATATTCAGATCCGAAAGATTCAAGATAAAAGTTTAATATTGACAAAGAAATAATAATACTTCAGCATACTAACTAAGCAATTATGTCTTCTCAAAATAACATGGCCAAAGAAAGTTCATCCCTACAAAATCATATAGTTTAGTCATGCTCCATTTTCGTCACACAAGAATGCTCTCATCATGCACAACCCCGATGACAAGCCAAGCAATTGTTTCATACTTTAGTAATCTCAAACTATATAAACCTTCACGCAATACATGAGCGTGAGCCATGGATATAGCACTATGGGTGGAATAGATATAATGATGGGGGTTATGTGGAGAAGACAAAAAGGAGAAAGTCTCACATCAACGAGGCTAATCAATGGGCTATGGAGATGCCCATCGATTGATGTTAATGCAAGGAGTAGGGATTGCCATGCAACGGATGCACTAGAGCTATAAATGTATGAAAGCTCAACAAAAGAAACTAAGTGGGTGTGCATCCAACTTGCTTGCTCACGAAGACCTAGGGCACTTGAGGAGGCCCATTGTTGGAATATACAAGCCAAGTTCTATAATGAAAAATTCCCACTAGTATATGAAAGTGACAAAACAAGAGACTCTCTAATCATGAAGATCATGGTGCTACTTTGAAGCACAAGTGTGGAAAAAAAGGATAGTAGCATTGTCTTTTATTTCTCTCTTTTTTTTGGGCCTTCCTTTTTTTATTTGGCATTTCTTTCTTTTTTTGGGACAATGCTCTATTAAATGATGATCATCACACTTCTATTTATTTACAACTCAATGATTACAACTCGATACTAGAACAAGGTATGACTCTATATGAATGCCTCTGGCGGTGTACCGGGATATGCAATGAACCAAGAGTGACATGTATGAAAGAATTATGAACGGTGGCTTTGCCACAAATACTATGTCAACTACATGATCATGCTAAAAGCAATATGACAATGATGAACGTGTCATGATAAACGGGATGTGGAAAGTTGCATGGCAATATATCTCGGAATGGCTATGGAAATGCCATAATAGGTAGGTATGGTGGCTGTTTTGAGGAAGATATAAGGAGGTTTATGTGTGAAAGAGCGTATCATATCACGGGGTTTGGATGCACCGGCGAAGTTTGCACCAACTCTCAATGTGAGAAAGGGCAATGCACGGTACCGAAGAGGCTAGCAATGATGGAAAGGTGAGAGTGCGTATAATCCATGGACTCAACATTAGTCATAAAGAACTCACATACTTATTGCAAAAATCTACAAGTCATCAAAAACCAAGCACTACGCGCATGCTCCTAGGGGGATAGATTGGTAGGAAAAGACCATCGCTCGTCCCCGACCGCCACTCATAAGGAGGACAATCAAAGAACACCTCATGTTTCAAATTTGTTACATAACGTTTACCATACGTGCATGCTACGGGACTTGCAAACTTCAACACAAGTATTTCTCAAATTCACAACTACTCAACTAGCACAACTTTAATATCACTACCTCCATATCTCAAAACAATCATCAAGCATCAAACTTCTCTTAGTATTCAAAACACTCATAAGAAAGTTTTTACTAATCTTGAATACCTAGCATATTAGGATTATTTAAGCAAATTACCATGCTATTTAAGACTCTCAAAATAATCTAAGTGAAGCATGAGAGATCAATAGTTTCTATAAAACAAATCCACCACCGTGCTCTAAAAGATATAAGTGAAGTACTAGAGCAAAACTATATAACTCAAAAGATATAAGTGAAGCACATAGAGTATTCTAATAATTTCCGAATCATGTGTGTCTCTCTCAAAAGGTGTGTACAAAATGATTGTGGTAAACTAAAACAAAGACTCAAATCATACAAGACGCTCCAAGCAAAACACATATCATGTGGTGAATAAAAATATAGCTCCAAGTAAAGTTACCGATGGAAGTAGACGAAAGAGGGGATGCCTTCCGGGGCATCCCCAAGCTTTGGCTTTTTAGGTGTCCTTAGATTATCTTGGTGCCATGGGAATCCCCAAGCTTAGGCTCTTGCCACTCCTTGTTCCATAATCCATCAAATCTTTACCCAAAACTTGAAAACTTCACAACACAAAACTTAAAGTAGAAAATCTCGTGAGCTCCTGTTAGCGAAAGAAAACAAAAGACCACTTCAAGGTACTGTAATGAACTCATTCTTTATTTATATTGGTGTTAAACCTACTGTATTCCAACTTCTCTATGGTTTATAAACTATTTTACTAGCCATAGATTCATCAAAATAAGCAAACAACACACGAAAAACAGAATCTGTCAAAAACAGAACAGTCTGTAGTAATCTGTAGCTAGCGCAAGATCTGGAACCCCAAAAATTCTAAAATAAATTTCTGGACGTGAGGAATTTATCTATTAATCATCTTAAAAAAATTAACTAAATATCACTTTCCAAATAAAAATGGCAGCAGTTCTCGTGAGCGCTAAAGTTTCTGTTTTTTACAGCAAGATTAACAAGACTTTCCCCAAGTCTTCCCAACGGTTCTACTTGGCACAAACACTAATTAAACACAAAAAACACAACCAAAACAGAGGCTAGATAAATTATTTATTACTAAACAGGAGCAAAAAGCAAGGAATAAAAATAAAATTGGGTTGCCTCCCAACAAGCGCTATCGTTTAACGCCCCTAGCTAGGCATAAAAGCAAGGATAGATCTAGGTATTGCCATCTTTGGTAGGCAATCCATAAGTGGCTCTCATAATAGATTCATAAGATATTAATTTTCTTTCTAGGAAAGTGTTCCATGCCTTTCCTTAACGGAAATTGGAATCTAATATTTCCTTCCTTCATATCAATAATTGCACCAATCGTTCTAAGGAAAGGTCTACCAAGAATAATAGGACATGTAGGATTGCAATCTATGTCAAGAACAATAAAATCTACGGGCACATAATTCCTATTTGCAACAATAAGAACATCATTTATTCTTCCCATAGGTTTCTTAATAGTGGAATCCGTGAGGTGCAAGTTTAAAGAGCATTCAT
>NC_053025.1:446483446-446514664 GCF_003073215.2 Triticum urartu | reverse complement strand
ATTTGAACGAATCCAGGAATAGGTACAAGTGAGCAATCTAACTCGTTATGAAGCTTAAGTGAATATACTAGGCATTATATGAGATGCAAACAGGATAGATCTAGTATTGAGTAGGCAGAAACCACTTTTGGTAGACAGGATGAATTTCTTAGGATAAAAAAGATGGTAAAAAGAGAGTTTTATTTACCACACAATGAACTGCTAGATGGGAAGAGTAGGAGACCGAGCAGTTCAATCCACCGTGCCCTAACTTGGCGACGGAGAACACCTACGGCGGCGGCGGAGAGGACAAAGACCGCGGCCGGCGTGAGGACGGCGTCGGTGAAGTTGCGGCAGCTAAGCGCTTCGTCGCCGGCGTCGTTGAGAGCTAGCGGTGGTGCTAGGGTTTTGACGAGGTGGAGAGGTGGAAGAAGGTTTTCTTGACCGCAGGGGACATGTATTTATAGGGAAGTATGCGGCGCAGCGTAATTATGCAGGTGCCCCTGGCGGGTCACATCTGAGGGACACGTGGCAAGCATGCAACATACTCGGAGTTGTCCCATGTTCCCACGCCCGCCCGAACTATCAGATGGTCGTTCCGGCTTCTTCGGATTTAAGGCAATAAGGATAGAGCATTTAAAACAGACTTAATGTTTGTCTTTGTATCTTCTGCTAACAAGGACGCAGAGAAGACATTCCACAGTTTCAATAGAATGCGTATGATTTGGACAGATAGAGTTTGAGATAGAAAGCATAGAGAGATTAGGGTCCGGTCACATTCACTTAGTTCAAAAGATTCAACAAGGAAGACGTAACTATAAGTGAATGTTGTAGAGGACAGAACACTAATATGTATATATCAGAAGACAATCAAATCGACATAGTGAAGATAATCATGAAGACAAGTTGAAATTGAAGACAATCCAAATGTGAAGACATATCAAATGTAACGCCATGAGTAAAACACTTCAAACAGAATAATTTGGTGGTGGAGTTTCCCACCGTATAGGAAGTATTAGATCCAGACACGGCGCACAATTATCGTGGCGCTCTGAAGTCAAGTTCCATGTTAATGTATTCACACTCAGAATGTAAGTCTTCATTGATTAAAGATATACTTAACTTCGTGTGTTGCACATCTATGTCATCAACATGCTTAAGTGTTAGGATGTGTGCCTGATCACAGGACATTTGAGGATTCCAAGATATTTAGCTCACACCGTAACTTGGAAAACCTCTTCTCATCCAAGGGCTTGGTGAAGATATCTGCCAATTGCTCTTCAGTGTTGACGTGTATGATATCAATATCTTCCTTCATTACATGATCTCTGAGAAAGTGATGACGAATTTCAATGTGCTTTGTCTTCGAGTGCTGAACTGGGTTGTTGGCAATCTTGATGGCGCTTTCGTTGTCGCAGTAGAGTGGCACTTGCTTCAGATGAATGCCATAGTCTTTGAGTGTTTGCTCCATCCATAGAAGCTGGGCGCAGCAAGATCCAACAGTAATGTATTCAGATTCAGCAGTGGAGAGAGATACACAGTTCTGCTTCTTTGAAGACCAACATACAAGTGATCGTCCCAGAAAATGACATGCGCCTGATGTAGACTTGCGATCCACCTTGTCACCAGCATAATCAGCATCCGAGAATCCAACCGGATCAAACTCTGAGCCCTTTGGATACCATAATCCTAGTGTTGGGGTGTGAGCCAAATATCTAAGAATTCGCTTCACAGCTAAGTGATGTGATTCCTTTGGTGCCGCTTGGAACCGGGCACACATGCAAACACTAAGCATGATATCTGGCCTAGATGCACATAAATAAAGCAAGGAACCAATCATGGAGCGGTATACCTTTTGATCGAACTCTTTACCATTGTCGTCGGGACCCAGATGATGTTTGGCTGGCATTGGCGTCGTGAAGCCTTTGCAATCTTGCATCCCAAATTTCTTCAGGCAATCTTTGAGGTATTTCTCTTGAGATATAAAGATGTCGTTGCGTTGCTGACGTATTTGAAGACCAAGGAAGAACTTCAGCTCACCCATCATGGACATCTGATATTGCTCTTGCATCATATATCCAAACTCGTTCAGTGTATTTCTGATTGGTGCAGCCGAAGATAATGTCATCCACATATATTTGGCACACAAACAGTTCACCATCATATGTCTTCATGAAGAGAGTGGGGTCGAGGGAACCAGGTTTGAAGCCTTTGCTCTTCAGGAAGTCTTTGAGTGTGTCATACCAAGCCCGAGGGGCTTGTTTGAGGCCATACAGTGCCTTGTTGAGCTTGTACACCATGTCAGGATGTTTTGGATCTTCAAAGCCAGGCGGTTGTGCAACATACACTTCTTCTCAATCTTGCCATTGAGAAAAGCGCTCTTCACATCCATTTGATGCAGAAGAATGTTATGATGATTTGCATAGGCCAGCAGTATGCGTATGGCTTCAAGTCTAGCCACAGGAGCAAATGTTTCATCGAAGTCAATCCCTTCAACTTGAGTGTATCCTTGAGCAACGAGACGAGCTTTGTTTCTGACAACTTGACCATGCTCATCTTGCTTGTTGCGATATATCCATTTAGTGCCTATTATATTGTGCTTACGAGGATCAGGACGCTTAACCAGTTCCCATACATTATTCAGCTCAAACTGTTGAAGCTCTTCTTGCATAGCTTGAATCCATTCAGGTTCCATGAAGGCTTCATCAACTTTCTTGGGTTCAGATATTGAGACGAATGCGAAGTGCCCACAGAAATTTGCTAGCTGTGTTGCCCTTGAACGAGTGAGTGGACCTGGTGCATTGATGCTATCAATTATTCTCTCAATCTGTACTTCATTTGCAACACGAGGATGTACAGGACGAAGATTTTGCTCTTGCTGATCATTGTCATCGTTAGAAGGATTGTCTTCAGGCTGACTGAGCATTGTCTTCAGGTTGATCAGGTGCGGAGATGATAAGTTCCTCTTCAGGCTGAGCTTCAGATGGTATGATTTCTCCAGTTCCCATAAGTTTGATTGATTCACTGGATGGAACTTCATCTAGCACATTTGGCAGGTGCTCTCTTTGTGAGCCGTTAGTCTCATCGAACCGCACATCCACAGTTTCAACCACTTTATAGTGAAAGAGGTTGAAGACTCTGTAGGAGTGCGAATCCTTTCCATATCCAAGCATAAAACCTTCATGTCTTTCGGTGCAAATTTTGAAGTGTGATGTGGATCCTTGATCCAGCACCTGGCACCAAATACTCTGAAGTAACTGACATTTGGCTTCTTGCCAGTAAGGAGCTCATAGGATGTCTTGTTGAGAAGCTTGTGAAGATAAACACGGTTGATGATATGGCATGCAGTATCAATGGCTTCAGGCCAGAATTTTCTTGGAGTCTTGTATTCATCAAGCATCGTCCGGGCCATCTCAATAAGTGTTCTGTTCTTGCGTTCGACGACGCCATTCTGCTGTGGCGTGTACGGAGCTGAGAATTCATGTGTGATGCCCAAAGTATCAAGATATGTATCTAGCCCAGTGTTCTTGAATTCAGTGCCATTGTCACTTCTGATGTGCTTTATCTTGACGCCATAGTTGTTCATGGCTCGATTGGCGAAGCGTCTGAAGACATCCTGCACTTCAGTCTTGTAGAGGATTATATGCACCCAAGTATATCTTGAATAATCATCAACAATGACAAAGCCATAGAGACAAGCAGTAGTAGTAAGAGTTGAGTAATGAGTGGGACCGAAAAGGTCCATGTGGAGCAGTTCGAAGGGTTGAGTCGTTGTCATGATTGTCTTCGAGGGATGCTTGGCCCTCGTCATCTTTCCTGCTTCACAGGCACCGCATAAGTGATCCTTCTTGAACTTGACGCCCTCGATGCCTATGACATGCTTCTTTCTTGCAAGAGTGTGCAAGTTCCTCATGCCAGCATGCCCTAGCCTCCGATGCCAGAGCCAGCATTCTGAAGCTTTTGCTAGAAGACATACGGCAAGCTGTGGTCCTGCTGAGAAATCTACCACGTTACAAATCATCTTTCCGATACCCTTCAAACACTAGAGACTTGTCAGATTCCATTAGAACAAGGCAACGATATTTTCCAAACATCACAATCATGTTTAAATCGCAAAGCATTGAGACAGACATTAAGTTGAAACCAAGGGATTCAACAAGCATGACTTTATCCATGTGTTGATCCTTGAGATTGCAACTCTACCTAGACCCAATACCTTGCTTTTACCAGTGTCAGCAAATGTGATGTGACTTTTGTCAGATGGACGTAAGGTTGAGTCCATAAGAAGACTTCGCTTGCCAGTCATGTGATTAGTACACCCACTATCAATAATCCATTCTGAAGCAGCTGGTGTCGTACCCTACAGTGCAGTTAGGGGGATAGGCTTCACGAAGAGAATTGTGAAGCATAAACATTTGACGAGCAAGTGGATTATGAAAGCTTAGATCAAGGTTAGGACTGATAGGGCAAGTAGCAAGCGACTCAGGAACAAAATACATAATAAGACCATTTGGGCATTTGATCTTGCGCCCTACAAGATGTTTAAGGTCCCCAGCAATAGCTTCAGCGATTTTGGTTTTCGGCTGGAGACCTTTCCCTGCAAAAGAGAGTTAAGCTTTCTTAGCCACCCACATCTTCAAGGGTGGCTTCAAAGCAATGAGTCTAAGTGCAGCATCTGAGAACTTTGGCTTTGGAGCCCTAGCAAAAAGTCTTGCAGGTGGACAATAGTACTCATAAGAATAAGCAGAATAGTTCTTGGTCTTATGAACATGGCGGTTTGATGAAACGCGCTCATATTCATAGGCCTGAGTATGGTTTCCCTGCAAAACATTTGCGTTAGTGCGACTCAGGTGAGTCCTCTGTCTGTATGAAGCCTTTGGACCGTATGAAGCCTGTGGTCTGGGGTTTGTCTTCTTCATGTGTGGTGTCATGACGACATTCACAGGAAGATTCTCCAAACATTTTCGGCACCCAGACTTTCTTCATAGGCGGCCCATTCCTGCAGTTAGTACCAATATACCTGGCAAACACTTCACCATTCTGATTCTTAAACAGTTTATAGTTTGCATCAAAGGATTCATCAATAACAATGGGATTAGCACAAGTGAAGCCAGATAGGGTGGATGGATCCGCTGAAGGTTCCTTTGCAGCAACCCATGTGGTTTTGGGGTACTGCTCAGGTTTCCAGTAAGAGCCATCAGCATTCATTTTCCTTTCGAACCCAACACCCTCTTTCCTAGGGTTTTCGGTTCAGGATCTGCCTTTTGAGAACATCACATAGTGTCTGATGCCCTTTGAGACTTTTGAACATCCCTGTTTCAAGCAATGTCTTCAACCTAGCATTCTCATCAGCAATAGCAGTGGCATCCTCAGCAGAGGGGTTAGTTACCACATCAACAGTTGAAGATATTGCAACAGTAGCAGCAGTAGAACATTCAGCAACAGAAGTAGCGTTATCACGCTCAAGGCATTTAAGACATGGTGGTTCAAATCCTTCCTGAGCGGAACTGATCTTTGGCGCGAAGTGACTCGTTTTCCTTTTGAAGATCTTCATGAGCCGCTCTCAATTTCTCAAGATCTTGCTTCCTTTGAAGATAATCATAGGAAAGCTTTTCATGAGTTGTTGAGAGCGTTTCATGACGACTTTCAAGTTCCTCATACTTAACATGAAGATTTTTTATGTCTTCAATTAAGGACTGAGATCGAGTCATTTCAGCGTCTAACAGGTCATCGCTTTTGTCTAATAGTTTTTGAATATGTTCCATAGCTTTCTGTTGTTCAGTTGCAATTTTAGCAAGTGTTTTGTAGCTGGGTTTGGAACCACAATCAGAGTCATCTTCACTTGATGTTTGATAGTGAGTGGCGCGTGAGTTTACCTTGGCACCGCGTGCCATGAAGCAGTAGGTGGGAGTGGAGTTGTCCTTGTCATTAGCATCGGCGTTGGTGACGGAGTCATTGTCTTCAGTGTTGAAGATGGACTTGGCAACGTAGGCTGTAGCCAGACTTGCCACGCCAGAATCGGACTCCTCCTCAGACTCCACCTCCGCCTCCTCAGAAGCAGACTCCTCCTCTGAATCCATTTCCTTGCCAACAAACGCACGAGCCTTGCCAGATGAGCTCTTCTTGTGTGATGAAGACTTTGAGGAAGACTTGGAAGAAGACTTTGAGTATTTCTTCTTCTTCTTGTCGTCAGAGATCATACTCCTTGCTCTTCTTTTCTTCTTGTTCTCATTGTCCCACTGCGGACACTCAGAGATGTAGTGGCCAGGTTTCTTGCACTTGTGGCATGTTCTCTTCTTGTAGTCATGAGCAGAAGCTTCATCATTCCTTGAGCTTGATCGTGAAGACTTTCTGAAGCCTTTCTTCTTGGTGAATTTTTGGAACTTCTTCACAAGCATAGCAAGCTCCTTTCCAATGTCTTCAGGATCATCAGAACTGCTGTCAGATTCTTCTTCAGATGAGGAGACAGCTTTTGCCTTCAAGGCACGAGTTCGCCCATAGTTGGGACCGTAGATGTCTCTTTTCTCAGAAAGCTGAAACTCATGTGTGTTGAGCCTCTCAAGTATGTCAGACGGATCGAGTGTCTTGAAGTCAGGACGTTCTTGAATCATCAGGGCTAGGGTGTCAAACGACTGTCAAGTGATCTCAGGAGTGTCTTGACGACTTCATGCTTGGTGATCTCAGTAGCGCCGAGGGCTTGAAGCTCATTTGTGATGTCAGTGAGTCGATCAAACGTGAGCTGGACATTCTCATTGTCATTTCTCTTGAAGCGGTTGAAGAGGTTGCGAAGGACACTGATTCTCTGATCTCTCTGGGTTGAGACGCCTTCGTTGACCTTGGAGAGCCAGTCCCAGACTAGCTTAGATGTTTCCAAAGCACTCACACGGCCATACTGTCCTTTGGTCAGATGACCACAGATGATGTTCTTGGCAGTGGAGTCCAGTTGAACGAACTTCTTGACATCAGCAGCGGTGACACCTTCACCAGCCTTGGGAACGCCATTCTTGACGACATACCATAGGTCGACATCAATGGCTTCAAGATGCATGCGCATCTTATTCTTCCAGTAGGGATATTCAGTTCCATCGAAGACTGGGCACGCAGCGGAGACTTTGATTATCCCTGCAGTCGACATAGCTAAAACTCCAGGTGGTTAAACCGAATCACACAGAACAAGGGAGTACCTTGCTCTGATACCAATTGAAAGTGCTAGTGATCGACTAGAGGGGGGTGAATAGGCGATTTTTATGAAAGTCTTCAAAACATGGAAGTTTCGAAGACAAACGATAGAAATAAACCTATTACCATGCAGCGGAAGGTAGACTACACTAAAAGCCATAGTCAAGTATTCAATGAAGTGAAAGCACAATGACTAATAGCAGCTAGGCAGTATAGATCAGGTAGGAAGATAGTGTGAAGCCAATCAAGACAATCAGTTACTAGTGAAGACAAAAGATAATGCAATCATACAATGACTTCACAAGGACAACAGTAAGTAAAGGGAGGGAAGGATGAAACCAGTGACTCGTTGAAGACAATGATTTGTTGGACCAGTTCCAGTTGCTGTGACAACTGTTTACGTCTGGTTAGGGAGGCTGAGATTCAACTCAGAAGACCTCGTCTTCACCTTATTCCCCTTGAGCTAAGGACACCCAGTCCTCGCCCAATCACTCTGGTAAGTCTTCAAGGTAGACTTCCAAACCTTCACAGACTTCGTTCACCGGCGATCCACAATGACTCTTGGATGCTCAGAACGCGACGCCTAACCGGCTGGAGGATTCACAGTCCTCAAGTGTAATAAGTCTTCAGATCACACAGACAGGAAGACTTAAGTGATGCCTAACACTCTTTGGCTCTGGGTGGTTAGGGCTTTATCCTCGCAAGGAATTCTCTCAAAGGCTTCGAGGTGGGTTGCTCTCAAACGACAAAAGCCGTACTCTAACTCTGAGCAGCCAACCGTTTATGGTTGTAGGGGGTGGGCTATTTATAGCCACTAGGCAACCCGACCTGATTTGTCCGAAATGACCCTGGGTCACTAAGGAACTGACACGTGTTCCAATGGTCAGATTTCAAACACACACGGCAACTTTACTTGGGCTACAAGCAAAGCTGACTTATCCAACTCTGGACAAGATTTGCTCTCATAGTCTTCACTCGAAGACATAGGATTTTGGTTAAGCATCACTTCAGTCATTCTGACTGGTTCTCTTGGACCCCACTTAACAGTACGGTGGTTCCTATGACTCAACAAAGAAGAAAAAGAACGACGAAAGACTAAGTCTTCGCGCTCCATAGTCTTCACGCGATGTCTTCTCTTGTCATAGTCTTCAATGTGAATGTCTTCACATACCACCTTTGACTTCAATGTCTTCATACATTTTTAGGGGTCATCTCTGGTAGGAAAACCGAATCAATGAGGGACTTCTACTGTGTTATCCTGCAATTCTCACAAACACATTAGTCCCTCAACCAGGTTTGTCGTCAAATACTCCAAAACCAACTAGGGGTGGCACTAGATGCACTTATAGCACCCCCAAGATAATCTAAGGATACCTAAAAGCCAAAGCTTGGGGATGCCCCGGAAGGCATCCCCTCTTTTCGTCTACTTCTATCGGTAACTTTGCTTGGAGCTATATTTTTATTCACCACATGATATGTGTTTTGCTTGGAGCGTCTTGTATGATTTGAGTCTTTGCTTTTTAGTTTACCACAATCATCCTTGTTGTACACACCCTTTGAGAGAGCCATACATGATTTGGAATTTGTTAGAATACTCTATGTGCTTCGCTTATATCATTTGAGTTATATAGTTTTGCTCTAGTACTTCACTTATATCTTTTAGAGCACGGTGGTGGATTTGTTTTATAGAAACTATTGATCTCTCATGATTCACTTAGATTATTTTAAGAGTCTTAAATAGCATGGCAATTTGCTTAAATAATCCTAATATGCTAGGTGTTCAAGATTAGTAAAAAAAATCTTATGAGTGTTTTGAATACTAAGAGAAGTTTGATGCTTGATGATTGTTTTGAGATATGGAGGTAATAATATCAAAGTCGTGCTAGTTGAGTAGTTGTGAATTTGAGAAATGCTTGTGTTGAAGTTTGCAAGTCCCATAGCATGCACGTATGGTAAACGTTATGTAACAAATTTGAAACATGAGGTGTTATTTGATTGTCTTCCTTATGAGTGGCGGCCGGGGACGAGCGATGGTCTTTTACTACCAATCTATCCCCCTAGGAGCATGCGCGTAGTGCTTGGTTTTTGATGACTTGTAGATTTTTGCAATAAGTATGTGAGTTCTTTATGACTAATGTTGAGTCCATGGATTATACGCACTCTCACCCTTCCATCATTGCTAGCCTCTTCGGTACCGTGCATTGCCCTTTCTCACATTGAGAGTTGGTGCAAACTTCGCCGGTGCATCCAAACCCCGTGATATGATACGCTCTTTCACACATAAACCTCCTTATATCTTCCTCAAAACAGCCACCATACCTACCTATTATGGCATTTTGAAAGTGCGTTATATCGACTAGAGGGGGGTGAATAGGCGATTTTTATGGAAGTCTTCAAAACATGGAAGTTATGAAGACAAACAGTAGAAATAAACCTATTACCCTGCAGCAGAAGGTAGACTACACTAGGCAAGCCATAGTCAAGTATTCAATAAAGTGTAAGCACAATGACAAATAGCTGCAATGTAGTAAGGATGAGGTAGGAAGATATTATGAAGCCAAACAGAACAAGCAGTCACTCAGTGAAGATAAAAGATAGTGCAATCATACAATGACTTCACAAGGAGTAACAGTACGTAAAGAGAAGGGAAGGATGAAACCAGTGACTCGTTGAAGACAATGATTTGTTGGACCAGTTCCAGTTGTTGTGACAACTGTACGTCTGGTTAGGGCGGCTAGGTATTTAAACCTGAGGACACACAGTCCCGGACACCCAGTCCTGAACACGCAGCTCAAGACACCCAGTCCTCACCGTATTCCCCTTGAGCCAAGGTCACACAGACCTCGCCCAATCACTCTGGTAAGTCTTCAAGGTAGACTCCCAAACCTTCACAGACTTCGTTCACCGGCTATCCACAATGACTCTTGGATGCTCAGAACGCGACACCTAACCGGCTGGAGGATTCACAGTCCTCAAGTGTAATAAGTCTTCAGATCACACAGACAAGAAGACCTAAGTGATGCCTAATTCTCTTTGGCTATGGGTGGTTAGGGCTTTATCCTCGCAAGGAATTCTCTCTCAAAAGCCGTACTCTAAATCTGAGCAGCCCACCGTTTATGGTTGTAGGGGGTGGGCTATTTATAGCCACTAGGCAACCCGACCTGATATGTCTGAAATGACCCTGGGTCACTAAGGAACTGACACGTGTTCCAATGGTCAGATTTCAAACTCACACGGCAACTTCACTTGGGCTACAAGCAAAGCTGACTTGTCCGACTCTGGACAAGATTCGCTCTCGTAGTCTTCACTCGAAGACATAGGTTTTGTTTAAGCATCACTCCAGTCATTCTGACTAGTTCTCTTGGACCCCACTTAACAGTACGGTGGTTCCTATGACTCAACACAGAAGAAAAAGAACTACGAAAGATCTAAGTCTTCGAGCTCCATAGGCTTCATGCGGTGTCTTCTCTTGTCATAGTCTTCAATGTGAATATCTTCATATACCACTTTGACATCAATGTCTTCATACATTTTTAGGGGTCATCTCTGGTAGGAAAACCGAATCAATGAGGGACTTCTACCTGTGTTGTCCTGCAATTCTCACAAACACATTAGTCCCTCAACTAGGTTTGTCGTGAATACTCCAAAACCAACTAGGGGTGGCACTAGATGCACTTACAATCTCCCCCTCTTTGGTGATTGATGACAAACTAGTTGAAGTTTTCAACGGGGAATATAATATGTGAAATTGTAAAGGATAAGGAATTGTCTTCATAAGTTGCAAGGGCTCCCCCTGAAGATGTGCATATAAGTAATTTGCTTTTGGAATGCAAATGCACATGGTAGGTTGTGCTTGTGGAGATCCACTTCAACTTATGATGACAATCCACTATGCATGTGAAGGTATGTGAAGATAATGAGATGCATAATGGAAAATGGACGTCTGCAAAATGATCTAAGTGCGGGATTTATCGTCGCACATGCGGAATTTATCATCGCATCACAAGGTGGCAAATAAGTAGCAGACGGCCATCGAGTTTAAGTGTTACAACTCAAAGAACCAAATGTTTCAAAACGAGAGTTGCAAACACGAAGCAAAATATAAAGCACCCGCCATATGGACCCGCTTGAAGACTATCAAACTCATATGCTTCTCCCCCTTTTGTCAGTAAGGACCAAAAAGGTTCGAAGACATAGAGCATCTACTCGTTCCCATGAAGAGTAGGTGAAGCAGCAGGGTCGTCAGTGGTGTTCGGCGGTGTAGAAGAACTTGGAGCAGTGTCGACGCGTGCTGAAGGAGGTGGCGGTGAAGTAGCATCGTCTTCATCTTCGATTACTCTGGCATTCATAGTTGCAGCAGAGGAAGAGAACTCAGAGTCTTCAAGAGATGGAGTTCGTCGCAGCACTGCCCTTCGAGGAGGTGTGGAGTCAAACTTGAAGCGCTCAGAGAAGCCATCCTCTTGAAGATCATCTTCAGAACACATCAGCGTCAGCCCTTTCCATGTGCGTCGAGAGGTTTCATGAGCAACAAAGGCATTCTTGGTGGCAAGATTGCGAATGCGATTAACATCCACCAAGAGGCTTTGCATTTGATGCTTCAGCCAGTCATGATGCCTATCCTGTTTCTGATGAAGAGCCACCAGGAGCTCTCGGTCATTGAGAACACGAGTGCGCTTATTGGGTCATTGGGCAATGGTGCTATCAGTGGCTTCAGTGAGAGCAGGATGCGGTGCACGTGTAGTGCCAGCCAAAGGATACACACGAGTTACTGCTTCGATGCCTTCAACGTTCTGAGAAAAACTTTGATGCTCTACATTCTGAAGACTTAGAGGTTCCTTGGCAGGCTCAGGATAGATGGCTTCAATAGACATGTCCACATCAGGCAAGAAGATCCGATGATTGCGAGCAGATGGCTGATATGAGATAGCGGAGTGAAGTTTGATCAGCCGCATTACCCATGGGGCGTAGAACTTCAAGCCAAACAGATCGGAGCCTGATGCAGCAAGTTGGCGAATGAAGAAGTCCTGTGCATTGAAGCATTTTCCATGAAGAATATAGAAGACTAAAGTCTTCATTGCACCTTCCAGCTTGGCATGTGGGGAGTGCCCTTTGATGGGCCAGAGAGTTCGCCTTATGATATGATAGATAGTCCTTGGCAGATACTCTAGGTCTTCAACGAAGAACTCTGTGGGATATGTGGCATCTTGGGGCAATGGCTTCATCATACTGAGCATCTGACTCATGTTAGGTTCAGTCTTCTGAAAGATGCTCTCAACAGCTTCACTATGAAGCTGACAGCCATGTTCGTAGAGATCGCCAGGAGTGGGCAAACCAGTGAGCTCAATTATGTCAAAGGCTTTGGCTTCATGATGAACGTTTCGTGTCATTCACTCCAGGACCCAAGTCTTCGGATCTCTGTTATACCCGCGGATGTGAAGTGTGGCGTAGAATTGGAGGAGCAACTCTTCATTCCAATGCTCTTGGTCGGTGACGAACGGCAGCAATCCAACCTCTTTGAAGCAATCCAAAGCTTCTTCTAGACAGGGCAGACCAGCTATTGCTTCAATGTCAAGGCGCTTGTGTGGGAAGATGTGACCTTGGTTGTAAAGAATGCAGGAGTAATAGCTTCGCTGCGGATAGCTCCAGAACCGATCAGATGATATTCTTTCCCTTGAGTAGGAGTTCCTGGAGCTATTGAAGAATGTGTTGTCTGCTCTGAAGCCATTGATATTGAAGAAGCCAGGTGCTGATGCAGGACCTGGGAACCTGGGCAATCTTTGGATTGGCTTCTGTACCTGAGGCCTGTGCTCAACATGATAGTCGAACTAGGGACCGGCAACAGACGCAGGAACAGAAGCAGCAGGATCAGTGGCTTCGCTGACTTCTGATGCTTTTGTTGATGAGGGCTCCACATTTGCTTCAGACATGACAGCGTCAGTGGCTTCAGTGGTGTTAGTGGTGGCAGCCGCAAGATTTTCAACCTCCACTTGACGAGCTGGAGGGTCGGTCACAATCACGTTCTCCTCGAGAACCGCTTCTTGGTGGGACAGGGGAGTAGCAGCTTGTGGTACTTCTTCTTCATCGGCTGATGCAGCCGGAATGTCTTCAGCAATTTTAGCTTCAGACGCAGAGACTTGAGGCCTTGGACCTTTGCGAAGCCTAAGCAACACGGGCGACGCCTGTGGAGTTGGTGTTGGCTGGGCCTCAGAGTCTTCTTCCTCTTGTGGGCGATCAGCCCATGAAGCATCCTGCGCAATTGGCGCCAGTGGATGACCAATGCTGATGAGTTCGCTGTGCGTTAGCACAGGCGATGATACCTGTTGGTGCTCGAGCTGAGGAAGAACTGCATCATCTTCAACATGGTCATGGTGACCAATGTCTTCAGCAGCGATGGGATCAGCTGCTGGAATGTCTTCAGCTTCATGAGCCCCTGTGAAAGCAGGCTCATGGACAGTTAGTTGGCGTTCTTGTGGTTCAGCGTCAGGGTGAATCATGGAAATGGGTTCAACAATCAAGGGCTCTGTGGGAGCAGCCCATTCCTTCTTTGTCTTTCTTTTCTTCTTGGAGGGGCAGTAGCAGAGGCTTCAGGATATTTCCTCTTCCTTGCTTCAACCTCAGCAGTCCTCGTCTTCTTCAGTTCTGAAGCGGTTGACCTGGCCTTGGGCTTCGGGCCAGTCATGCTAGTTGGGAAGACAATGGAATCTGCTTCCTGCCTTGGTGCTTCGGGTTCAGACATAGCGGGCTTCTTCTTCTTCTTGGCAGCCATCCTAGGGTCGATGCTAGGACGCCCAAGGGCCTTGCGCTTCTCAGCCTCATTGTAGGCTTGCACACATCTGTCAGCCAGAACCTTCATGCGCTCACGAGAACCTTGAGCTTCTGTACGTTTCTTGAGAAAGGCTTCCTTGAGCTCGTGCAACATAACCTTGAAGTTCTTCACGTCTTGCACGCTGAGCTCGTCCATATGCTTCTTGAACTGAGATTTCTCAAAGTCAATCTTCTGCTTCAGTTCAACAATGCGCTGGGCGATAGCTAACTCTGAAGCAATGGCGCCATGGAACGCGACACTGAGGCCAATGGGTAGTTGCAGATCATCGAAGCTGATGTTTGGCGTGCCAAACCACTCATCAATGAAGTTGTGGATGATTGTTACATCAAAGAGAGGCAGATCATTGAAGATTTCTGCTTCTTCTTTGCTCTTGATGAGTTGCTCAAGAGCGTCATCTGCAAGATCTTCATCACTTGACAGATCAATGGCATCATTGCGCAGAATGGCAGCAGCTGTTAGCTCTTGGCCGGTGTGTGGCAGAGGCATCTTGACCTTTTGGGGCTTGGAGATGCGTGACAAATCTTCAGACTGCACACTGTCTTCAGGAGGTGCAGTTGCCAGTGGCTTCGCCCGTGAGATTTTTGGTGAAGAGCCAGGCTTTGAAGCTTTAGGCTGCTTCAACTTCTTTGGCTTCGGCGCTGCAGGCGCTTCATCTGATTCAGCGTCAGCTGCAGGCTCATTCACGGCTGTCCCTTGAACCAAGATATGGGTGATGAGACCTTCAAGGTTGTAGAAAGGACCGATGACATTGGGTTCTGCATCTCGTGTGCCATCAGCCCTTGGAGCAGAGGGACCAAGGTTGAAGTCTAATCCCAAAGACTTCTTGTTCTGCTTCGCTGAGTTCTTGGCAAACTGGAAGTTTCGCTTGAACAGATTGTCGTCATGACACCATAGTAGTGACGATGGGTGTGCATCTGCAGGTTGTGGCCCATGGACCATGCAGGGATAGAAGCCTTGTTCAATGGCTTCTTCTCTGGACCTGGGTTGAAGATTCTTGTATAGGATGTCTCCCCACGGTCTCTTGATGGCATTTTTTTCAGCATATTCCTGGGTCACAAACCGGTATTTGAACCATTGTTCTGCCCAATATCTTCGAATCCATTGGATTCGGGTCTTGCGCTGACTGTAATCCTCTTTAGGATCTGTCTTGTAAAGCTCTGAGAGGTCATCAGGCAAATCTCTTGATGTTCCCCCACGACGTTGTCTGCCACCCTTCCTTACTGATTTCTCTGCAGCCATGAACTTCAAACTGAATGGCTTCAACACGTTCAAAGGCTTCAAAGGTTTTCGCTTGCTGGACAAACAGGAACTGGCTTCGGGAGAATTTATATGATGCTGTAAGAATTCTGCAAATGAATGCAGACTATGAGAACCAAGGGATTCTCCCATGGACATGTACATGTGACAGCATTAAGGTGCAAGGGAAGGGGAAGAGGTCATATGCATTCTCATACAATTTTGAAGATAAATCAGTTTAGAAGACATTGACCTCATCGTGCGAAGACATTCACTCATAGATAAGGAGTTGGTTCCAGATTTGTACGAATCCAGAGATCAGTACAAGTGAGGAATCTAACTACTTTGTGAAGCACAAGTGAATATACTAGGCATGTTATGAGATGCAGTATGAAAGAGATCCAACTTGTGTGAATAGAAACTGCTTGTGGTAGAAAGTGACAAAGCCATAGGATCAAAGGGGCCGTAAAAAGGAAGTTTTATTTACCACACTAAGAACTGCTAGACGGAGTGGGAGAGGAGGCCGACCAGTTCGATCTTCCGTGCCCTAACTTGGCGACGGAGGACACCTACGGCGACGGCGGAGAGGACGATGTCCGCGGTCGGCGTGAAGACGGCATCGGAGAGGTTGCGGCAGCGAAGCGCTTCGTCGCCGGCGTCGTCGAGGGCTAGCGGTGGCGCTAGGGTTCGTGCGAGAGTGGAGGAAGAGATAATGACTGTGGTGAGGCATGTATTTATAGGTACAGGGGCGGCACTGCATTATTACATAGGTGCCCCTGGCGATTCGCATCTGAGGGGTACGTGGCCGTCATGCAGCATATCGGAGGTTGTTCCATGTCCCACGCACGCCTGGATTGTCGGGTGGTCGTTCCCACTTCTCCGGGTTTCAGGTGAAGGAATGAGCGTTGAAAACGGACTTAATGTTTGTCTTTGTATCTTCTATTGACAAGGACCGCAGAGAAGACATTCGACAGTTTCAATAGAATGCATATGATTTGGAGAGATAGAGTTTGAGATAGAAAGCATAGAGAGGTTAGGGTCCGATCACATTCACTTAGTTCAAAAGATTCAACAAGAAGACATAGCTATAAGTGAATGCTGTAGAGGACAGAACACTAGTATATATATATAATCAACATAGTGAAGATAATCATGAAGACATGTTGAGATTGAAGCCAAACCAAATGTGAAGACATAGCAAATGTAACGCCATGAGTGAAACACTTCAAACAGAACATTTGGTGGTGGCGTTACCCACCGTATAGGAAGTATTAGACCCAGACACGGCGCACAATTATCATGGCGCTCCGAAGTCAAATTCCACATTAATGTATTCACACTTAGAATGTATGTCTTCATTGATTGAAGATATACTTTACTTCGTGTGTTGCACATCTAAGTCATCAATATGCATAAGTGTTAGGATGTGTGCCTGATCACAGGACATTTGAGGATTCCAAGATATTTAGCTCACACCGTAACTTGCAAAATCTCTTCTCATCCAAGGGCTTGGTGAAGATATCTGCCAATTGCTCTTCAGTGTTGACGTGTATGATATCAATATCTTCCTTCACAACATGATCTCTGAGAAAGTGATGACGAATTTCAATGTGCTTTGTCTTCGAGTGCTGAACTGGGTTGTTGGCAATCTTGATGGCGCTTTCGTTGTCGCAGTAAAGTGGCACTTGCTTCAGATGAATGCCATAGTCCTTGAGTGTTTGCTTCATCCACAGAAGCTGAGCGCAGCAAGATCCAGCAGCAATGTATTCAGATTCAGCAGTGGAGAGAGATACACAGTTCTGCTTCTTTGAAGACCAACATACAAGTGATCGTCCCAGAAAGTGACATGTGCCTGATGTAGACTTGCGATCAACTTTGTCACCAGCATAATCAGCATCCGAGAATCCAACCAGATCAAACTCTGAGCCCTTTGGATACCATAATCCTAGAGTTGGGGTGTGAGCCAAATATCGAAGAATTCGCTTCACAGCTAAGTGATGCGACTCCTTTGGTGCCGCTTGAAATCGAGCACACATGCAAACACTAAGCATAATATCTGGCCTAGATGCACATAGATAAAGCAAAGAACCAATCATGGAGCGGTATACCTTTTGATCGAACTCTTTACCATTGTCGTCAGGACCCAGATGATGCTTGGCTGGCATTGGCGTCGTGAAGCCTTTGCAGTCTTGCATACCGAACTTCTAGGCAATCTTTGAGATACTTCTCTTGAGATATGAAGATGCCGTTGCGTTGCTGTCGTATTTGAAGACCGAGGAAAAACTTCAGCTCTCCCATCATGGACATCTGATATTGCTCTTGCATCATATATCCAAACTCTTCACTGTACTTCTGATTGGTGCAGCCGAAGATAATGTCATCCACATATATTTGGCACACAAACAGTTCACCATCATATGTCTTCGTGAAGAGAGTGGGGTCGAGGGAACCAGGTATGAAGCCTTTGCTCTTCAGGAAGTATTTGAGTGTGTCATACCAAGCCCGAGGGGCTTGTTTGAGGCCATACAGTGCCTTGTTGAGCTTGTATACCATGTCAGGATGTTTTGGATCTTCAAAGCCAGGGTTGTGCAACATACACTTCTTCTTCAATCTTGCCATTGAGAAAGGCGCTCTTCACATCCATTTGATATAGAAGTATGTTATGATGATTTGCATAGGCCAGCAGTATGCGTATGGCTTCAAGTCTAGCCATAGGAGCAAATGTTTCATCGAAGTCAATGCCTTCCACTTGAGTATATCCTTGAGCAACGAGACGAGCTTTGTTTCTGACAACTTGACCATGCTCATCTTGCTTGTTGCGGTATATCCATTTGGTGCCTATTATGTTGTGCTTCCGTGGATCAGGACGCTTAACCAGTTCCCATACATTATTCAGCTCAAACTGTTGAAGCTCTTCTTGCATAGCTTGAATCCATTCAGGTTCCATGAAGGCTTCTTCAACTTTCTTGGGTTCTGTTATTGAGACGAATGCGAAGTGCCCACAGAAATTTGCTAGCTGAGTTGCCCTTGAACGAGTGAGCGGACCAGGTGCATTGATGCTATCAATTATTCTCTCAATCTGCACTTCATTGGCAACACGAGGATGTACAGGGCGAAGATTTTGCTCTTGCTGATCATTGTCATTGTTAGAGGGATTGTCTTCAGGCTGAGCATTGTCTTCAGGTTGATCAGGTGCGGAGATGATAAGTTCCTCTTCAGGTTGAGCTTCAGAGGGTATGATTTCTCCAGTTCCCATTAGCTTGATTGATTCACTGGATGGAACTTCATCTAGCACATTTGGCAGGTGCTCTCTTTGTGAACCGTTAGTCTCATCAAACCGCACATCCACTGTTTCAACCACTTTATAATGAAAGAGATTGAAGACTCTGTAGGAGTGCGAATCCTTTCCATATCCAAGCATAAAACCCTCATGTGCTTTTGGTGCAAATTTTGAAGTGTGATGTGGATCCTTGATCCAGCACCTGGCACCAAATACTCTGAAGTAACTGACATTTGGCTTCTTGCCAGTAAGGAGCTCATAAGATGTCTTGTTCAGAAGCTTGTGAAGATAAACACGATTGATTGTATGGCATGCAGTATCAATGGCTTCAGGCCAGAATTTTCTTGGAGTCTTGTATTCATCTAGCATCGTTCGGGCCATCTCAATGAGTGTTCTGTTCTTGCGTTCGACGACGCCATTCTGCTGTGGCGTGTACGGAGCTGAGAATTCATGTGTGATGCCCAAAGTATCAAGATATGTATCAAGGCCAGTGTTCTTGAATTCAGTGCCATTGTCACTTCTGATGTGCTTTATCTTGGCGCCATAGTTGTTCATTGCTCGATTGGCGAAGCGTCTGAAGACATCCTGCACTTCAGTCTTGTAGAGGATTATGTGCACCCAAGTATATCTAGAATAATCATCAACAATGACAAAGCCATAGAGACAAGCAGTAGTAGTAAGAGTTGAGTAATGAGTGGGACCGAAAAGATCCATGTGGAGCAGTTCGAAGGGTCGAGTAGTGGTCATGATTGTCTTCGAGGGATGTTTGGCCCTCGTCATCTTTCCTGCTTCACAGGCACCGCATAAGTGATCTTTCTTGAACTTGACGCCCTCGATGCCTATGACATGCTTCTTCTTTGCAAGGGTGTGGAGGTTCCTCATGCCAGCATGCCCTAGCCTCCGATGCCAGAGCCAGCATTCTGAAGCTTTTGCTAGAAGACATACGGCAAGCTGTGGTCCTGCTGAGAAATCTACCACGTACAAATCATCTTTCCGATACCCTTCAAACACTAGAGACTTGTCAGATTCCATTAGAACAAGGCAACGATATTTTCCAAATATTACGATCATGTTCAAATCGCAAAGCATTGAGACAGACATTAAGTTGAAGCCAAGGGATTCAACAAGCATGACTTTGTCCATGTGTTGATCCCTTGAGATTGCAACTCTACCTAGACCCAATACCTTACTTTTACCAGTGTCAGCAAATGTGATGTGGCTCTTGTCGGATGGACGTAAGGTTGAGTCCATAAGAAGGCTTCTTTTGCCAGTCATGTGATTTGTACACCCACTATCAATAATCCATTCTGAAGACGCTGGTGTCGTACCCTACAGTGCAGTTAGGGGGATAGGCTTCACGAAGAGAATTGTGAAGCAAAAACATTTGACGAACCAGTGGGTTATGAAACTTAGATCCAGATTAGGACTAATAGGGAGAGTAGCAGCGATTCAGGAACGAAGTACATAGTAAGACCATTCGGGCATTTGATCTTGCGCCCTACAAGATGTTTAAGGTCCCCAGCAATAGCGTCAGACGATTTTGGTTTTCTGCTGGAGACCTTTCCCTGCAAAAGAGAGTTAAGCTTTCTTAGCCACCCACATCTTCAAGGGTGGCTTAGAAGCAATAAGTCTAAGTGCAGCGTCTGAGAACTTTGGCTTTGGAGCCCTAGCAAAAAGTCTTGCAGGCGGACAATAGTACTCATAAGAATAAGCAGAATAGTTCTTGGTCTTATGAACATGGCGGTTTCGATGAACCGCTCATATTCATAGGCCTGAGTATGGTTTCCCTGCAAAACATTTGCGTTAGTGCGACTCAGGTGAGTCCTCTGTCTGTATGAAGCCTTTGGACCGTATGAAGCCTGTGGTCTGGGTTTGTCTTCTTCACTGTGGTGTCATGATGACATTCACAGGAAGATTTTCCAAACACCTTTTCGGCACCCAGATCTTCTTCATAGGCGGTCCATTCCTGCAGTTAGTACCAATGTACCTGGCAAACACTTCACCATTCTGATTCTTAAACAGTTTATAGTTTGCATCAAAGGATTCATCAATGACAATGGGGTTAGCACAAGTGAAGCCAGATAGATTGGATGGATCTGCTGAAGGTTCCTTTGCAGCAACCCATGTGGTTTTGGGGTACTGCTCAGGTTTCCAGTAAGAGCCATCAGCATTCATTTTCCTTACGAACCCAACACCCTCTTTCCTCGGGTTTCGGTTCAGATCTGCTTTTGAGGACATCACATAGTGTCTGATGCCCTTTAAGACTTTTGTACATCCCTGTTTCAAGCAATGTCTTCAACCTAGCATTCTCATCAGCAATAGCAGTGGTATCCTCAGCAGAGGGGTTAGTTACCACATCAACAGTTGAAGATATTGCAACAGCAGTAGCAGTAGAACATTCAGCAACAGAAGTAGCATTATCACGCTCAATGCATTTAAGACATGGTGGTTCAAATTCCTGAGCGGAACTGATCTGTTCGGCGCGAAGTGACTCGTTTTCTTTTTGAAGATCTTCATGAGCCGCTCTCAATTTCTCAAGATCTTGCTTCCTTTGAAGATAATCATAGGAAAGCTTTTCATGAGTTGTTGAGAGCGTTTCATGACGACTTTCAAGTTCCTCATACTTAACGTGAAGATTTTTTATGTCTTCAATTAAGGACTCAGATCGAGTCATTTCAGCGCTAACAGATCATCGCTTTTGTCTAACAGTTTTTGAATATGTTCCATGGCTTTCTGTTGTTCAGTTGCAATTTTAGCAAGTGTTTTGTAGCTGGGTCTTGAACCACAATCAGAGTCATCGTCACTAGATGTTTGATAGTGAGTAGTGCGTGTGTTTACCTTGGCACCGCGTGCCATGAAGCAGTAGGTAGGAGCGGAGTAGTCCTTGTCATTTGCATCGGTGTCGGTGGTGAAGTCATTGTCTTCAGTGTTGAAGATGGACTTGGCAACGTATGCTGTAGCCAGACTTGCGACGCCAGATCGGACTCCTCCTCAGACTCCACCTCCGCCTCCTCAGAAGCGGACTCCTCCTCTGAATCCATTTCCTTGCCAACAAACGCACGTGCCTTGCCAGATGAGCTCTTCTTGTGTGATGAAGACTTTGAGGAAGACTTGGAAGAAGACTTTGAGTATTTCTTCTTCTTCTTGTCGTCAGAGTCATATTCCTTGCTCTTCTTCTTCTTTCTGTTCTCATTGTCCCACTGCGGACACTCAGAGATGAAGTGGCCAGTTTTCTTGCACTTGTGGCATGTTTTCTTCTTGTAGTCATGAGCAGAAGCTTCATCATTCCTTGAGCTTGATCGTGAAGACTTCTGAAGCCTTTCTTCTTGGTGAATTTTTGGAACTTCTTCACAAGCATAGCAAGTTCCTTTCCAATGTCTTCAGGATCATCAGAACTGCTGCCAGATTCTTCTTCAGATGAGGAGACAGCTTTTGCCTTCAAGGCACGAGTTCGCCCATAGTTTGGACCGTAGATATCTCTTTTCTCAGAAAGCTGAAACTCATGTGTGTTGAGCCTCTCAAGTATGTCAGATGGATCGAGTGTCTTGAAATCAGGACGTTCTTGAATCATCAGGGCTAGGGTGTTAAACGAGCTGTCAAGTGATCTCAGTAGTGTCTTGATGACTTCATGCTTGGTGATCTCAGTGGCACCTACGGCTTGAAGCTCATTTGTGATGTCAGTGCGTCGATCAAACGTGAGCTGGACATTCTCATTGTCATTTCGCTTGAAGCAGTTGAAGAGGTTGTGAAGGACACTGATTCTCTGATCTCTCTGGGTTGAGACGCCTTCGTTGACCTTGGAGAGCCAGTCCCAGACCAGCTTAGATGTTTCCAAAGCACTCACACGGCCATACTGTCCTTTGGTCAGATGACCACAGATGATGTTCTTGGCAGTAGAATCCAGTTGAACGAACTTCTTGACATCAGCAGCAGTGACACCTTCTCCAGCCTTTGGAACGCCGTTCTTGACGACATACCATAGGTCGACGTCAATGGCTTCAAGATGCATGCGCGTCTTATTCTTCCAGTAGGGATATTCAGTTCCATCAAAGACGGGGCACGCAGCGGAGACTTTAATTATCCCTGCAGTCGACATAGCTAAAACTTCAGGTGGTTAAACCGAATCACACAGAACAAGGGAGCACCTTGCTCTGATACCAATTGAAAGTGCGTTATATCGACTAGAGGGGGGTGAATAGGCGATTTTTAAGAAAGTCTTCAAAACATGGAAGTTATGAAGACAAACAGTAGAAATAAACCTATTACCCTGCAGCGGAAGGTAGACTACACTAGGCAAGACATAGTCAAGTATTCAATAGAGTGTAAGCACAATGACAAATAGCTGCAATGTAGTAAGGATCAGGTAGGAAGATATTATGAAGCCAAACAGAACAAGCAGTCAGTCAGTGAAGATAAAAGATAATGCAATCATACAATGACTTCACAAGGAGTAAAAGTACGTAAAGAGAAGGGAAGGATGAAACCAGTGACTCGTTGAAGACAATGATTTGTTGGACCAGTTCCAGTTGCTGTGACAACTGTACGTCTGGTTAGGGCGACTAGGTATTTAAACCTGAGGACACACAGTCCCGGACACCCAGTCCTGAACACGCAGCTCAGGACACCCAGTCCTCACCGTATTCCCCTTGAGCTAAGGTCACACGGACCTCGCCCAATCACTCTGGTAAGTCTTCAGGTTAGGACTCCAACCTTCACGACTTATCTCTCCGGCAATCCACAATGTCTCTTGGATGCTCAGAACGCGATGCCTAACCGGCTGGAGGATGCACAGTCCTCAAGTGTAATAAGTCTTCAGATCACACAAACAAGACGACTTAAGTGATGCCTAATTCTCTTTGGCTCTGTGTGGTTAGGGCTTTATCCTCGCAAGGAATTATCTCTCTCAAAGGCTTCGAGGTGGGTTGCTCTCAAACGACAAAAGCCGTACTCTGAATCTGAGCAGCCAACCGTTTATGGTTGTGGGGGTGGGCTATTTATAGCCACTTGGCAACCCGACCTGATTTGTCCGAAATGACCCTGGGTCACTAAGGAACTGACACGTGTTCCAACGGTCAGATTTCAAACTCACACGGCAACTTTACTTGGGCTACAAGCAAAGCTGACTTGTCCGACTCTGGACAAGATTCGCTCTCATAGTCTTCACTCGAAGACATAGGTTTTTGGTTAGGCATCACTTCAGTCAGTCTGACTGGTTCTCTTGGACCCCACTTAACAGTACGGTGGTTCCTATGACTCAACACAGAAAGAAAAAGAACTACGAAAGATCTAAGTCTTCGAGCTCCATAGGCTTCATGCGGTGTCTTCTTTTGTCATAGTCTTCAATGTGAATATCTTCATATACCACCTTTGACATCAATGTCTTCATACATTTTTAGGGGTCATCTCTGGTAGGAAACCGAATCAATGAGGGACTTCTACCTGTGTTATCCTGCAATTCTCACAAACACATTAGTCCCTCAACTAGGTTTGTCGTCAATACTCCAAAACCAACTAGGGGTGGCACTAGATGCACTTACAGTCTTAGTCATCTTGCCTGAGAGCCATGACGTTCAGAAGCATCAACTGAATACTCTCTTTTTCCAATAGGACCCCGCTGCCACGGGAGGGTAGGACAAAAGATGTCATGCAAGTTCTTTTCCATAAGCACGTATGACTATATACGGAATACATGCCTACATTACATTGATGAATTGGAGCTAGTTCTGTGTCACCCCTATGTTATGACTGTTACATGATGAACCGCATCCGGCATAATTATCCATCACTGATCTGGTTCCTACGAGTTTTCCATATACTGGTTTACGCTTATTTATTTTTCCGTTGCTACTGTTACAATCACTACAAAATACCAAAAATATTACTTTTGTTGTCTTTACTTTTGTTGCCGCTACAACCACTATCATATTACTTTGCTACTAAACACTTTGCTGCAGATACTAAGTTTCCAGGTGTGGTTGAATTGGCAACTCAGCTGCTAATACTTGAGAATATTCTTTGGCTCCCCTTGTGTTGAATCAATAAATTTGGGTTGAATACTCTACCCTCAAAAGCTGTTGCGATCCCCTATACTTGTGGGTTATCATCATGCTAGTTGAGTAGTTGCGAATTTAAAGAATACTTGTGTTAAAGTTTCTGATTCCCGTAGCATGCACGTATGGTGAAACCGTTATGTGATGAAGTCGGAGCATGATTTATTTATTGATTGTCTTCCTTATGAGTGGCGGTCGGGGACGAGCGATGGTCTTTTCCTACCAATCTATCCCCCTAGGAGCATGCACGTAATACTTTGCTTTGATAACTTCTAGATTTTTGAGTTGCTTTATGACTAATGTTGAGTCCATGGGATTATACGCACTCTTCACCCTTCCACCTTTGCTAGCTCTCTAATACCGCGCACCTTTCGCCGGGTATCATACACCTACCATTATACCTCCTCAAAACAGCCACCATACCTACCTATTATGGGCAATTTCCATAAGCCACATTTCCGCCAGATATATTGCCATGCAACTTTCCACCGTTCCGTTTATCATGACACACTCCATCATTGTCATATTGCATATCCCGGTACACCGTCGGATGCATTCACATAGAGTCATATTTTGTTCTAAGTATCAGGTTGTAATTGTTGAGTTATAAGAAAAATAAAAGTGTGATGATCATCATTATTAGAGCATTGTCCCAGTGAGGAAAGAATGATGGAGACTATGATTCCCCCATAAGTCGGGATGAGACTCCGGACGAAAAATAAATTAAAAAATAGGCCAAAGAAGCCCAAATAAAAAGAGGCCAAAAAGAGAGAAAAGGCCCAAATAAAAAAATGAGAGAAAAAGAGAGAAGGGACAATGTTACTATCCTTTTACCACACTTGTGCTTCAAAGTAGCACCATGATCTTCATAGTAGAGAGTCTCTCATGTTATCACTTTCATATACTAGTGGGAATTTTTCATTATAGAACTTGGCTTGTATATTCCAATGATGGGCTTCCTCAAAAATTGCCCTAGGTCTTCATGAGCAAGCAAGTTGGATGCACACCCACTTAGTTTCTTTTTGAGCTTTCATATACTTATAGCTCTGGTGCATCCGTTGCATGGCAATCCCTACTCACTCACATTGATATCTATTGATGGGCATCTCCATAGCTCGTTGATATGCCTAGTTGATGTGAGACCATCTTCTCCTTTTTTGTCTTCTCCACAACCACCATTCTATTCCACCTATAGTGCTATATCCATGGCTCACGCTCATGTGTTGCGTGAAGATTGAAAAAGTTAGAGTATGAAACAATTGCTTGGCTTGTCATCGAGGTTGTGCATGATTTAAATACTTTGTGTGGTGAAGATGGAGCATAGCCAGACTATATGATTTTGTAGGGATAACTTTCTTTGGCCATGTTATTTTGAGAAGACATAATTGCTTTATTAGTATGCTTGAAGTATTATTATTTTTTATGTCAATATAAACTTTTGTCTTGAATCTTTCTAATCTGAATATTCATACCACAATTAAGAAGATTTGCATTGAAATTATGCCAAGTAGCACTCCGCATCAAAAATTCTCTTTTTGTCATTTACCTACTCGAGGACGAGCAGGAATTAAGCTCGGGGATGCCTGATACGTCTCCAACGTATCTATAATTTTTGATTGCTCCATGCTATATTATCTACTATTTTGGACTATATTGGGCTTTATTTTCCACTTTTATATTATTTTTGGGACTAACCTATTAACCGAAGGCCCAGCCTATAATTGTTGTTTTTTGCCTATTTCAATGTTTCGAAGAAACGGAATATCAAACGGAGTCCAAACGGAATAAAATCTTCGGGAACGTGATTTTCTCACCGAACGTGATCCAGGAGACTTGGACCCTGCTCCAAGGAACAAAAGAGGCGGTCACGAGGGTGGGGGCGCGCCCCCCCTAGGGCGCACCCCCTGCCTCGTGGGCCCCTCGTTGCTCCTCCGGCGTACTTCTTCCTCCTATATATACACACGTACCCCCAAACGATCAGAATAGGAGCCAAAAACCTAATTCCACCGCCGCAACTTTCTGTATCCACGAGATCCCATCTTGGGGACTGTTCCGGAGCTCCGCCGGAAGAGGGCCGTCATCAGGAGGGCTTCTACATCATCATAGCCTCTCCGATGAAGTGTGAGTAGTTTACCTCAGACCTTCGGGTCCATAGTTAGTAGTTAGATGGCTTCTTCTCTCTCTTTGAATCTCAATACAAAGTTCTCCCCCTCTCTTGTGGAGATCTATTCGATGTAATCTTCTTTTTGCGGTGTGTTTGTTGAGATCGATGAATTGTGGGTTTATGATCAAGTCTATCTATGAATAATATTTGAATCTTCTCTGAATTCTTTTATGTATGATTGGTTATCTTTGCAAGTCTCTTCAAATTATCCTTTTGGTTTGGCCAACTAGATTGGTAGTTCTTTCCATGGGAGAAGTGCTTAGCTTTGGGTTCGATCTTGTGGTGTCCTTACCCAGTGATAGAAGGGGCAGCAAGGCACGTATTGTATCGTTGCCATCGAGGATAACAAGATGGGGTTTATTTCATATTGCATGAATTTACCTCTCTACATCATGTCATCTTGCTTAAGGCGTTACTCTGTTTTTAACTTAATACTCTAGATGCATGTTGGATAGCGGTCGATGAGTGGAGTAATAGTAGTAGATGCAGAATCGTTTTGATCTACTTGTCACGGACGTGATGCCTATATACATGATCATGCCTAGATATTCTCATAACTATGCTCAATTCTGTCAATTGCTCAACAGTAATTTGTTCACCCACCGTAGAATACGTATTCTCTTGAGAGAAGCCACTAGTGAAACATATGGCCCCCGGGTCTATTCTCATCATATCAATCTCCATTACTTTAATCTTGCTTTGCTTTTTACTTTGCCTTTACTTTTTACTTTGCATCTTTATACCAAAAATATTATATCTATCAGATCTCACTCTCGTAAGTGACCGTGAAGGGCTTGACAACCCCTAATCGCGTTGGCTGCGAGTAGCTATCGCTTTGTGCAGGTACGAGGGACTTGAGCGTGGGCTCCTACTGGATTGATACCTTGGTTCTCAAAAACATAGGGAAATACTTACGCTACTCTGCTGCATCATCCCTTCCTCTTCGGGGAAAACAACGCAAGCTCAAGACGTAGCAATTGCTTTTTTACATGATGATGGTGGCTGCATGAAGATGTCTGACTACATTACATAGGGGGGAGTTGGTGAAATATATGTGGAGTACAATGGTGAAGAAGAAGAACAAGGAGAAATAGACAGTGGGTGAGATTTTGAGGATGAGCTTGATGAACTCATGAACATTGGCAGTGAAGAAGAACCTGATGCAGTTATCACAGCTGAAGATTGTAGTGCTGAAGTCAATGATAATGTCAATGCCACTGAACAGACTGGTATTGCAGGAGAAATTATTGAGCATATATTTGTTCCTGATGTAGGTGGTGTGATTTCTCAGGTGATAAACAGTCCATTGAAGCAAAATGTGAGAGTTGATTATCCTACTAAGAGTTCTCAAGTTCTTAATGTAAGTCAACCATGTCAAGCAGCCCAAGACATATCTGGTTTAGTTGCTAAAGTGGCAGAAATGGTTCAGATTCAGAGGACTCATAGGACTATGAGTATGTGCCACATACTGATGATAGTAGGGAAGAATCAGAGGTTGTTGAGATGAGAAAACATGCAAGAACATTTAGGAAAAAGATGGGAGATTCCAAGATGTGGGCTGATGAAGATGCAACAGGGGCCGTGCCCATTGATCTGGTAGCAAATGTGGAGGAAGTTGTGGAGGACATGGAGTTTGAGTCATCGGATGAAGACTACTCCTATGATGAGGATGAGGAACATGGTTAGGAGGAAGAGCCGGTTTGTGAGGTTTAACCCAGACTCTGATATTCCTCATTTTAGTCTTGGAATGGTTTTTAAAAGCACGAAACAATTGACTAGAGCTATGAATGGGCTTGCAAAATGTGATTGGCCTGGGTGTCCCTGGATGTTGTATGCAGCTAAGACCAGCAGGTGTTCTAGGTTTCAAATCATCACATTTGAAGATGAACACCAATGTGCACAAAACAGAGACAACAAACTGATTACTGCTAAGGTCATTGCCAAAAGGTATGAGCACTTCATCCTGGCAAATCCTTTGTGGAAGATTGATAGTATGAAAGCCACAGTGATGAAAGACATGTTTGCTAATGTGTCCATTTCAAAGTGCAAGGCAGCAAAAAAACTTGTACTTGACCAGCTGATGAGTGGTATGAAAAGTGAGTACAATAAGGTGTTTGATTATTAGTTGGAACTTCTTAGGAGCAACCCTGGGAGTACTGTGGCTGTTTTCTTGGATCCAAAAGAGAAGGAAGAAAATATTTTTCAACAATTCTATGTATGTTTCAATGCTATGAAGCAAGGGTTTAAATCTGGGTGTAGGAAAGTGATTGGGCTAGATGGTTGTTTCTTCAAGGGAGCCTGCCAAGGTGAGCTACTGGCTGCAATAGCTAGGGATGCAAACAACCAAATGTATCCAGTAGGTTGGGCTGTTGTGGAGAAGGAGACAAATGAGAGTTGGGCCTGGTTCATTGGTATTTTAATCAAAGACTTGGACATTAACGATCAAGGAGCTGGATGGGTCTTTATTTCTGATAAGCAAAAGGTTAAATTTATTTATTGCCCTATTCAATTGTTGAAAAGGTTTAGTCATGTCGACGGAGCGTCAAGTAGTCATGGCTAGGTACATGTCGAAAAGGTTTAGTCGTGTCGATGGAGCGTTGTCGACAGAGCGTCAAGTAGTCATGGCTAGGTACATGTCGAAAAGGTTTAGTCGTGTCGATGGAGCGTTGTCGACGGAGCGTCAAGTAGTCATGTGGCTAGGTACATGTCTACTTTTCTCTTCGTCGACATGTACCTAGCCACATGACTACTTGACGCTCTGTCGACACGACTAGACCTTTTTCGATATGTATTGTGTCACTCACTGTAGTAGTCCTAGTCCTTGTGTCACTGTACTGGTCCTAGTCTTGTCTCATTGTACTAGTCCTAGCCCTACTACTTTATTTTACTAATAAATACTTATGTCTACTACAGGGCTTAATTAACAGCATGAGAGACTATCTTCCTAAGGCGGAGCATAGGATGTGTGCTAGGCACATCTATGCTAACTGGAGAAAGAAGCATAAAGATCATCAATTGCAGAAAAGGTTTTGGGAAATTTCTAAGTCTGCGAACAGAGAAGACCTCAACTACAACAAGGCCAAGCTTGCTCAACTAACTCCAGAAGGTGCAAAAGATATCATGAAGACAGACCCAAAGCATTGGGCTAGGGCTTTCTTTCCAATAGGAGCAAATTGTGAGTCAATTGACAACAACCTTTGTGAATCATTTAACAATGCCATCATAGAAGCTAGGTTCTACCCCATTATTTCACAGCAAGAAAAGATTAGGAAAAAATGATGGTTAGAGTTCAAGAGCAGAAAACCAAGAGTGAGAAGTGGAATGGCACAATTTGCCCAAACATCTTCAAGAAGATTAAGGCCAATATCAAGAGAACTCAGTTCTTGGAGGTGCTCTGGAATGGAAAGGATGGTTTTGAGGTGAATCATTTGAATAGCAGAGGCAGGAGGTACACTGTTAACCTTGAGAAATGGACTTGCTCATGTGGTTACTTTCAGCTTGCAGGCCTTCCTTGTTGTCATGCAATTTGTGCTATCTATAAGAGTGGAAGAAAAGTAGAGGATTTCATTGACAAGTGCTACTACATTAATACTTTCAAAAAAAATTATGAGCATTGCCTGCAACCAGTTGAAGGAGAAGAAAGTTGGCCTGTGTCTCAAAACCCTAGGCCAGTAGCACCTGGCTACATTGTCATGCCAGGAGCCAGGAAAAAGAACAATGATAGGAAGAGAGAAGAGGGGGAGGCACCCAACGGGAAGAAACTGAGCAAGCATGGCATACAGATCACATGTTGAAGTTGTGGTGGTCAGGGGCACAACAAAACTTCCTGTAAAAAGAATGGAGATAACACCAAAAAAACAAAGTCATATCTTGGGAAGAGAGGGAGAAAAGTGAGGGAAATGGAGGTAATTTTATTTTCATGTTGTGTTGGTCTTTTACAAAAAAAGTGCAATTGTTGTTTGAGTGATCTGCTTTCCTTGCAGCAAGCACAGATAGATGCATCTACAAGCAAGGCTGTAGCAGCTAGAGCTTCAGGCCCAACAAGATCTCAAGCTGCAGCAAGGTCTCAATCTGCAACAAGATCTCAAGTTGCACCCTCTCAAGCTGCAACAAGCTCTCAAGCTATAACATCCAGGTTTAGACTTCCTAGAAGTTCATCAACAACTAACAATGATGTCCCTAGAGGTAGCACAACTGCAGTTAGAGGGAGAGGCAATGGCAGAGGAAGTGTGGGAGGAACTGGGAGAGGGAGAGGCTAAGAAACTGGGTTTACGGCCTTGTTTACAGCTAGTGGGAATTACTAAAGCTTATGGTGGATGGAGTCGTCTACATGAGAGCACTCTCTGCATGACCTACTACTCGTGGAGTTGCCTTTTGGATGCTACTGTCAGTGTGTACTAGTTACTATTAATAGTTCGAATCACTAGTTATGTGTGGACTTGTGGTTTTGTAGTGGATATGTGTTTCTGCTACTATCATAATATCCATTCCTCTGCTCCTATTT
>NC_053025.1:446471625-446482446 GCF_003073215.2 Triticum urartu | reverse complement strand
ATGCTAAAACCCCCATATTTTTATCCTCGATGGCAACAATACAATATGTGCCTTGCTGCCCCTACTGTCACTGGGAAAGGACACCGCAAGATTGAACCCAAAGCTAAGCACTTCTCCCATTGCAAGAAAGATCAATCTAGTAGGCGAAACCAAACTGATAATTCGAAGAGACTTGCAAAGGTAACCAATCATACATAAAAGAATTAAGAGAAGATTCAAACATTGTTCATAGATAGACTTGATCATAAACCCATAATTCATCGGTCTCAACAAACACACCGCAAAAAGAAGATTACATCGAATATATCTCCACAAGAGAGGGGGAGAACATTGTATTGAGATCCAAAAATAGAGAAGAAGCCATCTAGATACTAACTATGGACCCGTAGGTCTGAGGTGAACTACTCACACTTCATCGGAGGGGCTATGGTGTTGATGTAGAAGCCCTCCGTGATCGATGCCCCCTCCGGCAGAGCTCCGGAACAGGTCCCAAGATGGGATCTCGTGGATACAGAAAGTTGCGGCGGTGGAATTAGGGTTTTGGCTCCGTATCTGATCGTTTGGGGGTACGTAGGTATATATAGGAGGAAGGAGTACGTCGGTGGAGCAACAGGGGGCCCACGAGGGTGGAGGGCGCGCCTGGGGGGTAGGCGCGCTCCCTACCTCGTGGCTTCCTCTTTTGTGTCTTGACGTAGGGTCCAAGTCTCCTGGGTCTTGTTCATTGAGAAAATCACGTTCCCGAAGGTTTCATTCCGTTTGGACTTCGTTTGATATTCCTTTTCTTCGAATCCCTAAAACAGGCAAAAACAGCAATTCTAGGCTGGGCCTCCGGTTAATAGGTTAGTCCCAAAAATAATATAAAAGTGGATAATAAAGCCCAATAATGTCCAAAACAATAGTTAATATAGCATGGAGCAATCAAAAATTATAGATACGTTGGAGACTATCAAGCATCCCCAAGTTTAATTCCTGCTCGTCCTCGAGTAGGTAAATGATAAAAACATAATTTTTTATGCGGAGTGCTACTTGGCATAATTTTAATGTAATTCTTCTTAATTGTGGTATGAATATTCAGATCCGAAAGAATCAAGACAAAAGTTC
The DNA here is from genome assembly GCF_003073215.2 of Triticum urartu. Classification (NCBI taxonomy): domain Eukaryota; kingdom Viridiplantae; phylum Streptophyta; class Magnoliopsida; order Poales; family Poaceae; genus Triticum; species Triticum urartu. The sequence goes on along the minus strand of NC_053025.1, from coordinate 446,481,345 downwards.
ATATTGACATAAAAATAATAATACTTCAAGCATACTAACAAAGCAATTATGTCTTCTCAAAATAACATGGCCAAAGAAAGTTCATCCCTACAAAATCATATAGTTTAGTCATGCTCCATTTTTGTCACACAAGAATGCTCTCATCATGCACAACCCCGATGACAAGCCAAGCAATTGTTTCATACTTTAGTAATCTCAAACCTATAAACTTTCACGCAATATATGAGCGCGAGCCATGGACATAGCACTATGGGTGGAATAGAATATAATGAGGGGGGTTATGTGGAGAAGACAAAAAGTATAAAGTCTCACATCAACGAGGCTAATCAATGGGCTATGGAGATGCCCACAGATTGATGTTAATGCAAGGAGTAGGGATTGCCATGCAACGGATGCACTAGAGCTATAAATGTATGAAAGCTCAACAAAACAAACTAAGTGGGTGTGCATCCAACTTTCTTGCTCACGAAGACCTAGGGCACTTGAGGAGGCCCATTGTTGGAATATACAAGCCAAGTTCTATAATGAAAACTCCCACTAGTATATGAAAGTGACAAAACAAGAGACTCTCTATCATGAAGATTACGGTGCTACTTTGAAGCACAAATATGGCAAAGGATAGTAACATTGTCCCTTCTCTCTTTTTCTCTCATTTTTTTATTTGGCCTTTCTCTTTTTTTTAATATGGCCTTTCTCTCTTTTTTTATAATTCCTCAATTGTGACAATGCTCTAGAAAATGATGATCATCACACTTCTATTTATTTACAACTCAATGATTACAACTCGATACTAGAACAAAAGATGACTCTATATGAATGCCTCCGGCGGTGTACCGGGATATGCAATGGACCAAGAGTGACATGTATGAAAGAATTATGAATGGTGGCTTTGCCACAAATACTATGTCAACTACATGATCATGCTAAGCAATATGACAATAATGAATGTGTCATGAAAAAAGGAATGGTGGAAAGTTGCATGGCAATATATCTCGGAATGGCTATGGAAATGCCATAATAGGTAGGTATGGTGGCTGTTTTGAGGAAGATATAAGGAGGTTTATGTGTGAAAGAGCGTATCATATCACGGGGTTTGAATGCACCAGCAAAGTTTGTGCCAACTCTCAATGTGAGAAAGGGCAATGCACGGTACCGAAGAGGCTAGCAAGGATGGAAGGGTGAGAGTGCGTATAATCCATGGACTCAACATTAGTCATAAAGAACTCACATACTTATTGCAAAAATCTACAAGTCATCAAAAACCTCGGCACTACGCGCATGCTCCTTGGGGGGTAGATTGGTAGGAAAAGACCATCGCTCGTCCCCGACCACCACTCATAAGGAGGACAATCAAATAACACCTCATATTTCAAATTTGTTACATAACATTTACCATATGTGCATGCTACGAGACTTGCAAACTTCAACACAAGCATTTCTCAATTTCACAACTACTCAACTAGCACGACTTTGATATTATTACCTCCATATCTCAAAACAATCATCAAGCATCAAACTTCTCTTAGTATTCAAAACACTCATAAGAAATTTTTACTAATCTTGAATACCTAGCATATTAGGATTTTAAGCAAATTACCATGCAATTTAAGACTTTCAAAATAATCTAAGTGAAGCATGAGAGATCAATAGTTTCTATAAAACAAATCCACCATCGTGCTGTAACATCCAAATTTGCAATTTGGAATGTTATACACTAGATCATCATGCATAGCATATTTTCTTGCATTTTGGTCGATCCTAGAAATTTCACGCAACTCAAGGACCTTCGGAGAGAGTTGGAGATTTCGTTATTTTCATATTGAGAGTTTTCTCAAATTTGAAAAGAGGATCATTTGATTTATTTATTTCATCTTCAATTATTTTTCCAATATCAAAAAAATGAGAGAGGGAATAATATGACTTTCCCAAAGTTAGGAAAAATGAAGATCTATGAATAAATCAAATTTTGGTTTTGCCGGAGTTTTGTTTGCTTTTTATTTGGATAGGGAAAAATGCGCGTTTTCAAAATTGCATTTTAGGCCCGGAGAAAAGTTCATTTTGTTCGACTCATTTTTAGGAGTCGGGGAAAATTTACTTTAGATTTTTTTCGGAGTTCGTTTAGTTTTCTTTTCTTTTGTTTTTCTGCGCGCGTAACCGTTTAAAAAAAAAGGGAGACCGCAGCGCCCGCCTGGGCCAAGGGACCAGCCGGCCGCCCAGCCGCCCCGTGCGCCAGGCGCAGCCGCCAGCCCCGCCGCCTGCCTTCGCCGCCCCTAGGCCGAGTCCTAGTAGGACTCTAACCCCCCCTCCTATTGCTTGCCCCCTCCCCCAAGAAACCCCCCCCACCTATATAAATACCCCCATAACCCCCCCCCCTCTCCCCACACCACCCCAAGCCAGCCGCCGCCCTTTAAGCCGCCGCCGCCCGCCCCTAAGCGCGCCGCCCTAGCCCCGCCTCCGAGTAGCCGCGCCGCCTCTTCTTTCCTCGGTTCGGTTTTTCTTCTAGAAAACCGTTCCGGTTCTTCTCTTTTTTCTTCCGGTTTTTCTTCCGGCTTTGTTTCGGTTTTCTTCCGAAACCCTAGATCGGTTTTCATTCTTCTTTCGGACCGTTCGTCTCAACGAACATGATAACCGATTTTCCCGGTTAATGACGCCCGTTCGTTTAACCGTTCGTCTCTTTCTTTTCGTCGGAATTATTCCGCGATCGTGATCTCAGATCCGATCTTCGTTCTAGTCTTTCTTCTCGCTCGTTTATCGGAATCAGGTGATTCAAGCGCCTGGAGTTTCGTTTCGAAACCGCCGTTCCGACTAATCAACTTGAACAAGTTTTTTCCACAATAAAATTTGACTTAGTTTCAACCTGCTAGAACTGATTTGTTTTCTTCCGCCGCTTGTTTTCCGTTTCTTTGTTCGGTTCGTTCTTTCTTTGCAACCAGAGTTCCTAGTTGAACTTTCTGGTTCGTTCTCTTGTTCGAGTTTTTCCTGTGCATTAGATGAGTACTTATTGTGTGCTTGTTGTTTGTCTGCGATAGATCACCCGGATTGCGCCGCTTTGTTACTTCGAACCTTAGGACTCGCGATCTCAGCAGGCAAAGTAACCACTTGATCATACCTTTTCTACAACCCATGTTTTATGCATTAAGATCAATCCCTCTCACATGCATGATTAGGATCTAATTAAATTGTGGGATGGAAGTAGATGAGGTAGGTACCTATTACCTGTATTATTATCAACCTTTGGGAGTTGCTTCTACGTTTGCTTATTATGCCATGCTATGCTAGTTAGACGTGGATTGGTGAGTGATATCCATGACAGATGTGAGATTGATAATTTTAATGGTTTACCTAAGGTGGCCAACTTAAACACACATTCTGGTGATTGAGGCACCTGATGTCTATCAGGACTTGCCTGTTTTATTTCGGACCGCCACCCAGGCTCAAAGGATCATAAGAATCATTCATACTAGTAACTTCCGTGTGCAGCCACAAGCCATTATGGGCTAACAACTACCATGATAGTTAAATAAAATTTATTCCTTTGCAGTAGGGAAAAATTGGCTTTACGCAAAACTGTAACCATAGAGCTTTCCACCAGCCAAATATGCATATAGTATAGCTGTTTCATTCCATTACTCTCTATGTGTTACATTGCCAGCATATTCCATGTGCTGACCCGTTTTCGGGCTGCAACTTTCATGTTGCAGACTTTTCAGACGACGAGTAAGGTGCTTTTAGGTCGTGGTTCTATACTCAGTGATGCCGTTGGAGTTGATGGACCCATTTATCTTCCGAGTCTTCCGCTGTTATCATTATTAGATGGCCTTAAGCCATTTATTGTAATAAGTTCTCTTTGAGACAACGATGTAATAAGTGTGTGATTGCCACTCTGCTATAAATCCTTCGATGTACTGTGTGGTGTCAGCATTACTGATCCAGGGATGACACCTGAGCACAGAGACTTGATCCATTCGGGTCGGGTCGCCACAGAGATGGTATCAGAGCACACGCTGACTGTAGGACACGACCACTAAGTTAAAGCCATAGATCACCATTCTCTTCTCATTTTCTAACTCCTCATCTTTTCTACTCTTTTAGGATGACGAACGCGAAGATTAAGTACGCTCAACCGGATGAAGGCACACCTTTTGGATTTCACTTGAAGGAAGTCACCAAGTACCTGAACATTGGATTACCAAGCTTCACGGGAACCTTCAACGCCACTCTGCCTGAAGAGGAGCGCTGGAAGATTCAAGCTCACGTTCCGGGAAGGACATTCGCGACCAATCACGAAGCCCATAGATAGTGTTTTCAATGCACCAACCTGGAGTCTGGGAAGGAGCATGGCAGCTCATATCACCATAGGACGCATTGGAGAAGTTTATCAAGAAGACCTCAAGGACACTATCTACCAGATTTGCGGACGCCGAGATGAACAATGGGAGTTAGTCAGCACCAAGAAGGATAGATCCATTGCATCTTTCATCCAGGAGTTAAACCAGCACATTCGACGCCACGAGAACCAGATGTGCAATGATATGATAGAGTTGAAGAATGCAAAGGCAAGGATCATCGAGCTAGAAGGAGAACTGAAGTCTACACGCAAGGACTACATGGACGAGATCGTAGCTCTAGCAAGACACAATGGCGATCTTAAGCAGGAGATTGAAGAACTCAAGAGGAAGTTAGCATCCAAGGGAGGAAGACGAGTACGTCGCATGTCCGGACAACTACATCATCATCGACGACACCGATTCGGATCCAAGTGAACCCGACTTTGAAGACGAAGCTGGAGCAGATATCATGGAGTCTTCCACCGGTTCAAATTTCTAGATGACCACCAGATAGTAGTAGTATTCCCCCATGTAAACACAATAGTTCGAGCACTTTTGCGATAGTTAGACCGTTTGTAAGCCCTTGTTTGATTGAATGAAGTGATTTTGTGTGCATTTGCTCATGTGCATTGGGGTAGTGTTTTCCCTTTAGACCTCACTCTATTCTTAATTCTCGTCTTTTCTAAACCCTCAGATGCCTCCGAGACGTGACAATGGATTCCCACCGGAGCTCACTCAGTTGATCCAGCAGCAGAATCAATTGATGCAGATGTTAGTCCAGAACCAGCAGAACAACAACAACAACCCACCACCACCACCACCACCTGTTGACCACTTAGCCCGTTTCCTTAGGCTGAATCCGCCGGTGTTTTCCAGTAGCACCGAGCCAATAGTAGCAGACGATTGGCTCCGCAAGATAGGAAGGGAGTTGACCACTGCAGGATGCACGGATGGTGAGAAAGTGAAGTTTGCCGCACATCAGCTTGACGGACCCGCGGCAGCATGGTGGGAGAATTTCACAGCCACTTACCCAGTTGACACTGTCACATGGGATCAGTTTCAGCAAGCTTTCCGCACTGCCCATGTTTCAGCAGGAGCTATGGCCATGAAGAAGCGTGAGTTTCGCAACTTACGCCAAGGAGGAAGGACAGTTGGCCAGTACGTTGACGACTTCAGCAAGTTAGCACGTTATGCCCCAGATGACGTTGCTACGGATGCAGCTAAGCAGGAGAAGTTTCTGGAAGGACTGAATGATGAACTAAGCATGCAGATTGGTAGCAAGTTTCAACAACTACCAGGAGTTGGTAGATCGTGCCATCATGATTGAAGGAAAGCAACAGCAGATTGAGAACCGTAAGAGGAAGTATGGACAGGGGAAGTATAACTCTGGAGCCCAGCAGAAGCCCCGTTTTACCCCTAAACCGGGATTTCAGTTTCAGCATACCCATGGAGGAGGTAGTTCGCACAACCATAATGGCCACAAGAATGGTAATGGGAATGGAGGAAGCAACGGCCAGAACCGTACCACCCCATCGACCCCAACCAAGAGAGATCTGAGTCAAGTCACTTGTTTCAAGTGTTCCAAGACCGGACATTATGCCAATGAATGTCCCGAAGGCCAGAATGGAAATGGCAATGGAAGCTCTGGGAAGAAGCCGAACCCTTTCAATAGGGGACAGGTGAACCACGTTAATGTGGAGGAGGTTGAAGATCAGCCTGATGCAGTAATCGGTAAGTTTTTGGTTAAGTCATTTACCGCACTCGTTCTTTTTGATACTGGTGCATCGCATTCATACATATCAAGGGGATTTGTGGAAAAGTATAGCCTGCCCACTAGGATTCTTAAAACGCCTATGCTAGTAAGCTCGCCAGGAGCAGAGTACATGGCCAGACAAGGATGTTTCCAAGTGCCATTAAGTATAGGAAGGCATGTTTTCCCAACGGATTTAATTATTCTGGAATCCCAAGGTCTGGATGTGATTCTTGGTATGGATTGGCTGTCGATGTATGGAGGAAACATCGATTGCGCCAGTAAGACAATTTTGCTTACCACACCAGAAGGAAGAAGGATCAAGTATGTATCCCGCATGTGCCAAACAGGACACAAGTAAACTGCCTAATAGGAGTTGTGCAAGAGGAAGTACCAGTGGTAAAGGATTTTCCTGATGTATTTCCTGAGGAATTGCCAGGCATGCCACCGGATAGAGACATTGAGTTTTTGATTGAGTTATTGCCAGGTACAGGCCCAATATCGAAGCGACCGTACCGGATGCCATCAAAGGATTTGGTGGAAATTAAGAATCGGATTAAGGAGTTATTGGATAAAGGTTACATTCGCCCAAGTTCTTCTCCTTGGGGATCACCCGTGCTTCTAGTGGAAAAGAAGGATGGATCATTAAGGATGGTGTTGATTACCGAGGATTGAATAAAGTAACCATCAAGAACAAGTACCCACTGCCAATGATTAATGATCTGTTTGATCGTTTGCAAGGAGCTAAAGTGTTTTCCAAGATCGATTTGCGATCAGGGTACCATCAGTTGAAGATTCGAGAGCAGGACATACCTAAGACAGCATTCACCACAAGATATGGACTGTATGAGTATACCGTTATGTCATTTGGATTGACTAACGCACCTGCCTATTTTATGAACCTGATGAACAAAGTGTTTATGGAGTTTTTGGATAAGTTCGTCGTAGTGTTCATTGATGACATCCTAGTTTATTCAAAGAATGAAGAGGAGCATAAGGAACATTTGCGTTTGGTTTTGGAGAAACTAAGGGAACATCAGTTATATGCCAAATTCAGCAAATGTGAGTTTTGGTTGAAGGAAGTTGGATTCCTCGGACACGTTATATCCGGAGAAGGTATAGCAGTTGACCCCACAAAGGTTGAGACCGTAACCGAATGGGAAGCACCAACAACAGTTGGAGAGATCCGGAGTTTTCTTGGACTCGCAGGATACTACCGGAGATTCATTGAGAACTTTTCAAAGATTGCAAAGCCTATGACTGAATTGTTGAAGAAGGATACTAAGTTCAAATGGACTGAGGAGTGTGAGGCTAGTTTCCAGGAGTTGAAGAAACGTTGGTTACCTCACCAGTATTGATTTTGCCAGATCAGACCAAGGATTATGAGGTGTATTGCGACGCTTCACGTCGAGGACTTGGAGCAGTGCTTATGCAGGAAGGGAGAGTTGTTTCGTATGCTTCACGACAACTGAAGCCTCATGAGTTGAATTATGCCACGCATGATTTGGAGTTAGCAGCCGTAGTGCATGCATTGAAACATGGAGACATTTCCTCATTGGAAATCATTGTGAGGTGTACACGGATCACAAGAGTTTGAAGTACATTTTCACTCAGAAGGAGTTGAACCTCCGACAAAGGAGATGGTTGGAGCTCATCAAGGATTATGACATGAGATTGCATTACCATCCCGGAAAAGCTAATGTAGTAGCTGACGCATTGAGCCGTAAGAGCCATGTCAATACTCTAATGACGGGGAAAATACCCAAGGAGTTAGCAGAAAACCTTCGTGAGCTATGTTTGGAAATAGTTCCGAGAGGCTATGTAGCAGCATTGGAGATTCAGTCAACATTGATGGATAAGATCAGAGAAGCTCAGAAATCTGACAAGGAGATTGCTGCTATAAAAGAGAAATTGAGCGAAGGAAAAGCAAAGGGATTTCGTGAGGATGAGCACGATACCCTATGGTTTGAGGACCGTGTTTATGTGCCAAATGACCCGGAGATCAGGAAGTTGATTTTGCAAGAGGCACATGATTCACCGTATTCGATTCACCCAGGGAATACCAAGATGTATTTGGATTTGAAGGAAACATTCTGGTGGACCATCTCTCTCTTTGGATATTGCAATATGTAGCAGTTTGTGACGTATGTCAGAGAGTAAAGGCAGAGCATCAGAAGCCAGCAGGATTGTTACAACCATTGCCGATACCCGAATGGAAGTGGGATAAGATAGGCATGGATTTTATCACAGGACTACCCAGGACAAAGCAGGCTATGACTCGATATGGGTAGTAGTTGATCGTTTGACAAAGGTAGCACATTTTATTCCAGTTAAGACCACTTACACCAGTGCTAAGTTGGCAAAGATATACATGACTAGGATCATTTGTTTGCATGGAGTTCCGAGGAGTATCGTATCAGATAGAGGAACCCAATTTACCTCAAAGTTTTGGAATCAGTTGCATGAAACTTTAGGAACCAGACTAGAGTTCAGCACAGCTTTTCACCCACAGACAGATGGACAGACCGAGAGAGTCAATCAGATTTTGGAAGATATGCTGAGAGCTTGTGCACTAGATTATGGATCTAGTGGGACGATAACTTGCCGTATGCGGAGTTTTCTTATAACAACAGTTACCAAACCAGTTTGAAGATGGCACCTTTCGAAGCTTTATACGGAAGGAGGTGCAGGACACCGTTGTCATGGGACGAAGTTGGAGACCGTCAATTCTTTGGACCAGATTTGATTAAGGAGTCTGAACGGAAAGTTAAGTTGATTCGCGATAGGCTCAAGGTAGCCCAGTCCAGGCAGAAGAGCTACGCAGATTCTAAACGCAAGGAGACAGTCTACGAAACCGGAGACAGAGTTTATCTCCGAGTATCCCCACTTCGAGGAGTTAAGCGCTTTGGAGTTAAGGGAAAGTTAGCACCGCGTTTCGTTGGACCGTATAAGATCTTGCAACGTATGGGAGAAGTCGCTTATAAGTTGGAATTACCAGAGGGACTGTCAGGAGTTCATGATGTATTCCATGTTTCTCAGCTGAAGAAATGTCACGCCGAGATGGCGGAGGTACCGCTAAGAGATACAGTACCGCTTGAAGCGATTCAGTTGGAGGATGACTTAACATATGAGGAGAAGCCAGTCAAGATTCTCGATTATGCCAGCAGAGTTACCCGCAGCAAGGTTATCAAGTTTTGCAAAGTTCAGTGGAACCACCACTCAGAGGATGAAGCCACCTGGAAAGAGAAGAAGATTTGCTCAAGGACCACCCTCACCTATTTTCTAGCCAACCCGAATCTCGAGGGCGAGATTCATCTTAAGGGGGGTAGGTTTGTAACATCCCAAATTTGCAATTTGGAATGTTATACACTAGATCATCATGCATACATATTTTCTTGCATTTTGGTTGATCCTAGAAATTTCACGCAACTCAAGGACCCACGGAGAGAGTTGGAGATTTCGTTATTTTCATATTTGAGTTCTCTCAAATTTTAGAAAAGAGGATCATTTGATTTATTTATTTCATCTTCAATTATTTTTCCAATATCAAAAAAATGAGAGAGGGAATAATATGACTTTCCCAAAGTTAGGAAAAATGAAGATCTAATGAATAAATCAAATTTTGTTTTGCGTGTTTACTTT
>NC_053025.1:446444682-446470625 GCF_003073215.2 Triticum urartu | reverse complement strand
GGTCTCCCATCGAAGCATCGTTGTCGTCTCGCCAACTATTGCTCTCTACTATCGCTACCGCTTAGTGATAAAGTAAAGCAATTACATGGCGATTGCATTTCATACAATAAAGCGACAACCATATGGCTCCTGCCAGTTGCCGATAACTGTGTTACAAAACATGATCATCTCATACAATAAAATTTAGCATCATGTCTTGACCATATCACATCACAACATGCCCTGCAAAAACAAGTTAGACGTCCTCTACTTTGTTGTTGCAAGTTTTACGTGGCTGCTACGGGCTGAGCAAGAACCGTTCTTACCTACGCATCAAAAACCACAACGCGGTATAGTGATTGCTTTTTGATCTTTAGAAAGAACCCTGTTCATTGAATCCGATTCAACTAAAGCTGGAGAAACAGACACCCACTAGCCACCTGTGTGCGAAGCACGTCGGTAGAACCAGTTCGTCGTAAGCGTACGCGTAATGTCGGTCTGGCGCTTCATCCAACAATGCCTGAATCAAGAATCAACTAGTGAAGCAAGCAATATGTATATACCCACGCCCACAACTCCTTTGTGTTCTACTCGTGCATATAACATCTACGCATAAACCTGGCTCGGATGCCACTGTTGGGGAACATAGTAATTTCAAAAAAAATTCCTACGCACACGCAAGATCATGGTGATGCATAGCAACGAGAGGGGAGAGTATCGTCTACGTACCCTCGTAGACCGTAAGCGGAAGAGTTATGACAACGCGGTTGATGTAGTCGTACGTCTTCACGATCGACCGATCTAGTACCGGTACGACACCTCCGCGATCTGCACACGTTCAGCTCGGTGACGTCCCGCGAACTCACGATCCAGTAGAGCTTCGAGGGAGAGTTTGAGCGTCAGCACGACGGCGTGATGACATGATGATGTTGCTACCGGAACAGGGCTTCGCCTAAGCACCGCTACGATATATAACCGAGGTGGATTATGGTGGAGGGGGGCACCGCACACGGCTAAAAGATCAATGATCAACTTGTGTGTCTATGGGGTGCCCCCTCCCCCGTATATAAAGGAGTGGAGGAGGGGGAGGGCCGCCCTCTCTATGCGCGCCCTAGGGGAGTCCTACTCCCTTCGGGAGTAGGATTCCCCCCCTTCCAAGTAGGAGTAGGAGAGGAAGGAAGGAGGAGAGAGGGAGGAAGGAAAGGGGCCCGGACCCCTTCCCAATTCGGATTGGGCTGGTGGGGCGCGTCTCCCTCTTTTCCCTTCCCTCTTCTCTATTCCACTAAGGCCCAAATGTCGGTGTCAAAACCGGCGGATCTCCGGTAGGGGGGTCCCGAACTGTGCGTCTAAGGCGGATGGTAACAGGAGGCAGGGGACACGATGTTTACCCAGGTTGGCCCTCTTGATGGAGGTAACCTACGTCCTGCTTGATTGTTCTTGATGATATGAGTATTACAAGAGTTGATCTACCACGAGATCAAGAGGCTAAACCCTAGAAGCTAGCCTATGGTATGATTGTATGTTGTCCTATGACTAAAACCCTCCGGTTTATATAGACACCGGAGGGGCTAGGGTTACACAAGGTCGGTTACAAAGGAGGAGATATATATCTCGTATTGCCTAGCTTGCCTTCCACGCCAAGTAGAGTCCCATCCGGACACGGGACGAAGTCTTCAATCTTCGTATCTTCATAGTCCAACAGTCCAGCCAAAGGATATAGTCCGGCTGTCCGGAGACCCCCTAATCCAGGACTCCCTCAGTAGCCCCTGAACCAGGCTTCAATGACGATGAGTCCGGCGCGCAGTGTTGTCTTCGGCATTGCAAGGCGGGTTCCTCCTCCGAATACCATGGAAGAGTTTGAATACAAGGATAGTGTCCGACCCTGCAAAATAAGTTCCACATACCACTGTAGAGAGAATAATATTTCCACAAATCTAATCTGCTGACACGTTTTGACAGCATGACATCACGCCATGGCCCGGTCATTATTCGAACCGTTTTTCTCTTAACCAGCTCGCACATAACGCGAGGAGGTTTTCTTGACACGTCTTGTCAAAGCAGAGATCGTGTCCCCCTTATCACGGGATTCTCATCAATACAAACATGGGTAACCCAACCGTGCTGTTGGTATGACTCCTAGATCTTAGGTAAGTCTCAAACGGCCACGAGGAGGATGCCTGATATTCACCCTCTTTATAAAGGGGGACAGAGGCTTTTTCTTTTTTCCCTCCCGTGCTCAATCGAATCCTTCCCCCGCCTCGAGTTCTAACACCCAAAGCTCAGGTCAGGTGCTTCGGACCTTCAACTATGTCCGGATCCAACCTTCAAGGTCGGTGGATGCCTTCCTCTCACAGAGGAGGACATCAAGAAGTTGAGAGAGGCCAGATATCTGACCGCCAAAATTTCTGCATAGGCTGCCCGCCCGAGGGCAGGTCGTCCCTACTCCCGAACCCAACGAGAGCGTTGTGTTCGTCTCCCACTTCCTCCGAGGACTAGGCCTCGCTCTGGATCCCTTTGTTAGGGGTCTTATGTTCTATTATGGGCTGGATTTTCACGATCTGGCCCCAGATTCCCTTCTTCACATCTCGTCATTTATTGTCGTATGTGAGGCCTTCCTCCGCATTACCCCTCACTTCGGCCTGTGGCTCAAGACCTTCGATGTGAAGCCGAAGATGATCGAGGGGCAGCACGCAGCGTGCGGAGGTGCTTTAATAAGCAAAATCGCTGACCTCCATGGCCAGAGGGTTCCTTCCCAGAGGTGTCCGGATTGTGGCAGCGGGAGTGGTTTTACATCACAGCTCCCCGAAGTGCCAAGTGGGTAGCTGCCCCCACCTTTCGCTCGGCCCCCACCACAACTGATGTCATGGATCAGCAGGGGGCTGAGCTGGGGTCCAGCCAAGGACGTGCCAATACTGACCGTATCCAGAGATCTCTTTGAGAGAGATTTCAGTCTGGTTATGGTAATGCAAGTTATGCTAGTTCGTCGAGTCCAGCCTTGCAAACGCCGGCCCCTCCGCATGTGGGAATTCAACCCGGAAGGACGCGAGTGCTATTCAACATTTCCTCGGCATGACGCACGAAGAGATGTACAAATCGTTCTTCGGACCCCAATAGAGTGTCCGGACACCACCGAGGATGGGCCTGAGCTGCAACCGCCCTCGCTGCCCAAGTAAGTAATCCCATGCCGAACCTGCTGTCCTTTTATTTATCATGGCATCATTCTAAAGAGCCGCTCTTTGACCAGGACTGGATAACAAAGGCGATGATGATCAGGTGTTCGCCCCCCTTCCCGAGGGCTTGGACAATCCGGTACTGGACAAGATGCTCGAGCCGGCGCCTTATCCAGTGCCCTCAAAGGAAGATGATGGGGGGAATAGAGAGGGCGAAAGCGGGCCTCACTCGCTACTTATTCCAGCCGGGGGAATGAGCGCCTCCGCGAGGGAGGACAACCAAAGGGAAGAATCTGACATTCTCTCTCCCCGGGGAAGGAAGAGGACTACCTCTGAAGATCCGGAAACTAAGGTTTCCAAACGGGAGAAGAAATCTTCATCAGAGGGTCCTGCCTCGGAGGGTATTCTTGCCGCACAATGTCCGCGCGGGGATCAGCCCTCTACCGAGCTGTAAGTAGTCGAAAAAGTACTTAATAGTGGAAATATCCTACCTTACTTCCGAAGACAATAACCAATGCTTATAAATTGTAGTTCGGATCGTAGCCCGTCTTGACAGAGTTCGTCTTTGGGGGATCTTCCGGAGATGATGGAGAGCGAAACGCCTTCCCCCTACACCCCGCCTCATGAAGCGGGCGACCTTGAAGTGTCGTCGCGAAGGGTATCTCCGGGTCCACTAAGGCCAGAGGATAACCCTTTGGCTACCCGGGATCCCCAGTATCCGGCTCCTAAGGAGAGACAGCAAGGGTCCGTACAGTGTGCGGTCGGACGTGCTGAAGGATCTTCTGGGGCAAGCGGCCGTCTCGGAAGCGCATCGTACGCTAATGGGTACGGTAATTGAAAGGATTTTCATCCGCTGAAAGCGTTTGCATGAAGCCTTTATGAGTCTGCAGAAAGGCTTCGAGGTACGTGAAATAATGTATGTTTTTAACAGTACCGCAGCACACGTTAGGTGTGCCCTATGCAGATAGTAGCCCCTGAGACTCTGGTTGTCATCGAAAACGGCGGCAAACAGAGGATCATAGTCCCAGGTAATAACCAGACCGCCTTTATGTGCAGGTGGCTGAAGCTCCGGTGGCTAGCCAGACTGATGGGTTTGCCGAGCTAAAGCGGCAACTTGATGCGGCAGATGCCGACATCGTGCTTGTCAACAAGCGGCTTGACGAGGCACAGGGTGAGTGATTTCTCTGGTGATCGTCACATAATAAGAGTAGCATGATGCCAGTATCTTTAATATGTTGTGACTGCAGATGGAGCTGCCACCGTGGAGACCCTTCGGGCGGAGCTTGCCCGAGCCAAGGAGCAAGCAAGGAGTAGCAATGCGGCCGCTCTAAAGGCGGCCGAAGAGTTAAGGGCCGAACAGGCCGCGCATTGCGAGAGCAAGGAAAAAATAGCCAAGATGGCTGTAGAGTTAAAAGATGCCGCTGACCGTTACCAGCTTCTTGAAGAAGAAAACCGGGCGAAGGCGACGGACCTGGAGAAGGCCCTGGTGGCTGCCAAGGAAGCCCGCTCAAATTAGAGCGATGAAGGAGGAGCTGAATCAAGCTGCAGATATCGTGTCTGGGAAGCCCTTCTTGTTGCGGACTAAGTTCGGAGATCCGAAGTATGCTCCTCTGGACCGGCTATGGAGTTCTGCGGACGCGCTACATGGATTTGGCTGCAAGTGCTGCTGATGTGGCCGAGTACTTCAAGGATCAGAAAGGTCCCGAAGTGGAAAAGTTGTTCTGGTCACAGTTTCATGCTCCAGTCTCCGCTGCTGTTGAATGAGCGATTGGCCGAGTGGGCCGAGCTCCATAGGTTGTCCGGACTTGCCATGAGGTCCGTTGTGGATCACCTGTGGCCGGGAGGGCCAAGGCCGAATAGCTACTTTAGTTTAGTGCAACAATTCCTTGGTGTTGTGCCACGCATCGATGTAAAGAGATCGGCGTGCATAGAGGGTGCGCGGATGGCCTTTGCCCGTGTCAAGACATACTGGCGGAGATGGAGGCCACCACTGTTGCGACACAGGGTTCGGCCGTAGGCCGAGTGGCTGCCGAGCACTACTTTGAAGAAGTTCTTGAAGGCGCTCGTTCGATAGAGGCTCAGTGCTCGAAGAATATTATGTTCTAGTGACATGTATTCCCATTGTAAAAACAATGTTTTATTGAATTATCAAGGCTGTATTTATACTTTTGCCCGAAAGTACTATGATGCCTCCTGTGCGGCGTTTATGTATATATGTATATAACCTGAAAGTTTGCAGTCGTCGGCTTCCGCCCCCACGCATATAATGCGGGGGTGTTCGCAAAAAATGCATATCCACACTTGATCCAACATCTTGGTCCGTTAAGGAGGTGATAGGCAGCGAACGAGGCAATCGACTATATGTTTTAACACTTTCACTTAGCCATAGGAGTTTGACAGTGGGTCTACTATATAACCCCTGGTACTTCTGCGCTATCCGAATAGGCAATCTACGTACAGACCGGGCAATCGCGGACACTATGGGCTCGTAGAGGTAGGGATCGACGCGGCGGGGAACTGAGCCCTTCTTTAATGCGGCGGGATTGGCTTCAAAGGATCGATGAGCACTCGAGTGGGTTGAAAAAGTTCTCTCGCTATAGGGTCATCGACATCCGCAGTCTTTTGGTCTCGTTGTCGTCCTACTGAGGTGCTCATTCCGGATGAACCAGGGCACAATCGCAGTAGTTCTCCCAGTGCTACCCCTTAGCCGATATAGCGGAACGTAAGGTACCAAAACATGGGAGCCGGGCAAACCCAACATTTGACCAAAGACATGATTCGGAGCTGATGCATATAAGGCCAAACTCGCGACGCGAACACTCCCTAAGGTGTTCGGTCTTTATAACATATGCCGGGCTAAACAATGCCCTTAATAATAAACCCCGAGTGTCCAGGTACGTGCAATATCCTGACGTGGCCACATGCCAATAACGTCAGCATCCTTCTCGGTTGTGTGGAGTATCCGGAGGATGTGAGCAACAAGAGATAAAAAAAGGTTTACGCAGGGTCTTAATCTAAAAAGAAACCTTTGGGCGGGTCCCTGCTGCACGTCTGCGCCTGTGTCTCCGTTGTGCCGTGTCCTAGAGGTGTAGCACGATTATCATCTGTAAAAGGAAAGAACTTAGGTGAAAGTTGCCGTGCCAAAAAAAGAAGAATTGGTTATTATCAATGAACTATCAAAATTCAAGAGAAGCTCAAGTTGAGCCGGGCTGGCCCTGATTACACGCGGGGAGCCCCTGGTATCATTTATGAGGGTTTTATCATCAAACCCATCTCATGTATATGTGACGGAACGCCGGACTCGTCTAACCATGTCCGTGGTCTTGATGACCTGCCATTTTTTCTGGTTGGTGTGTCTAGTTCGCGGCTGTTAGACCGCACGCGTCCTCTTCTGTACGTAAAAAACATTCGGTATTTCCGCTAACTGTGATGATGCCACGTGGACCGGGCATCTTAAGCTTGAGAAAGGCATAATGCGGTACTGCGTTAAAACGAGCGAAAGCCGTTCTTCCGAGTAGTGCTTGATAACCACTTCGGAATGGAGCGACGTGGAAAGTTAACTTCTTTCGCTTCGGAAGTTATCGGGGAACCGAATACCACTCTAGCAGTAGAGAGCCCGTACAGCGGGCCTCTTGGCCTGGTATTACTCCCTTAAAGGTAGTATTACTGTGGCTTATTTGTGTCGGGTCTATCCCCATTTTGCGGACTGTGTCCTGATATATCAGATTTAGATCACTGCCGCCGTCCATGAGGACTCGTGTGAAATGGTACCCATTTATGATTGGGTCTAACACCAAGGCCGTCAGTCCTTCGCGCCGGATATTTGTATCGTGATCCCTACGATCAAAAGTGATCGGGCAGGCCAACCAGGGGTTGAACCTAGGGGTGACGGGCTCTATGGCGCGTGTGCATCGGAGTGCATGCTTGCTTCTCCTCTTTGTCACATGGATCACGTTTACTGTTTTAACCTCTGGTGGGAACTTTTTCTGTCCTCCGGCGCTTTGCTGGCGAGGTTCATCCTCGTCTTCGCTTGGTGTCTCTTCCCCTTTGTGTTCGGCGTTTAGCTTACCGGCCTGCTTGAAGACCCAACATTCTCTGTGGGTATGATTTGCAGGTTTGTCTGGGGTGCCGTGAATCTGACAGAGTTTGTCAAGAATTTTGTTTAGGCCAGATTGTCCTTCTCTGCTGCCTTTGAAAGGCTTTTTCCGCTGACCTGGTCGGGAGCCCCTGAATCCGGCGTTTACCGCCGTGTTATCTGGGCTACCTTCTTTATTTCGACGCTTGTTTTTGTTGCGTCGTGGTTTACCATTGCCATCCCTGACTTCGGATGTGCTTGGGTCGCTGGTGCTGCTACGGGCCAACCAGCTGTCCTCGCCCGCACAAAAGCGGGTCATGAGGCTTGTTAGGGCTGCCATTGTTCTCGGTTTTTCTTGACCGAGGTGTCTGGCGAGCCATTCGTCTCGGACGCTGTGTTTAAAAGCTGCTAAGGCTTCGGCGTCCGGACAGTCGACGATTTGGTTCTTCTTGGTGAGGAACCATGTTCCAAAGCTTTCGGGCGGACTCTCCGGACTGGATTATATGACTTAAATCGTCTGCATCCGGAGGTCGGACATAAGTCCCTTGAAAATTGGCCCGAAAAGCGTCCTCGAGCTCCTCCCAACTTCCAATTGAGTTTTCGGGGAGGCTTTTCAGCCAGTGCCGAGCTGGCCCTTTAAGCTTGAGGGGCAAGTATTTAATGGCATGGAGATCGTCTCCACGAGCCATATGAATATGGAGGATGAAGTCCTCTATCCAGACTCCAGGGTCTGTGGTCCCGTCGTACGCCTCTATGTTCACCGGTTTGAATCCCTCTGGGAATTCGTGATCCAGCACCTCATCAGTGAAACATAAGGGGTGTGCGGCACCCCTGTATTGGGATGTGCCATGGTGTTCGGACGGTTTGCAGTATTCGGTGTTGGTTTTGTACCGTAGCGCGCTTCCTAGATCCATAGATGGATCTGGTCGCGCCGGATTTTTGACGCAAGTTCTCACGTAGATCGTGTGTTGACTTATGCGTGACTTTGTTAGCCGCTCTATCGCGTTCACAAGGTGGTGTATCCGGCCGGTTGGCCGTATCATTCTTCGGCTGTATAGGCTCTAAGGCCTCGTCGTCGAATTCCGGTAATAGCTTGCGCTTTGGATAGCTATTTTTATGGTAACTTCCACCATACTTTGTTACTTTGTTCCACTTGCTGTTGAGCGTATCTTGTGCTACCTTGAGCCTTTGCTTCTGTTTCTTCAGGCTCCTCGCTGTGGCAATAAGCCTTCTGCGGAGGTTCTCTTGCTCCAAGTGTGTTTCCGGGATGATGTGTGCATCTTCGTCCGGACTGTTTTCTTCCCCAGACGGGGTTTGATGAGGCTTATCTTTGGCGTCATCGTGTTCGGACGTCGGATCCGATACTATGTTTGCAGTTTGCATCTTGATCATGCTCTGCCACCGGGGTGGTGCAGTCGTCGTTTCTTCTAGAGTCGACTAGACTGTTATTTCCTCTTGCTCTGTTATCGCTGTTTCTGCTATGGCGGGACTTAGAGCGGTGACGCTGACGTCGGCGCTTGGGTTGCTTGGAGGGTGCATCCCCCGCTGTCTCTTCGCCATTGCCCTCTCTGGGTGTATCCACCATGTATACGTCATGTGATGAAGTGGTGGTCCGGTGCCCTGTGGGCGGTGTTTCCTGTTCGTCTCCGGCATCGTCGTTGATACGTCTCTGTCGTATCTACTTTTCCAAAAACTTTTGCCCTTGTTTTGGACTATAACTTGCATGATTTGAATGGAACTAACCCGGACTGACGCTGTTTTCAGCAGAATTACCATGGTGTTATTTATGTGCAGAAACAAACGTTCTCGGAATGACCTGAAACTTCACGGAGCAACTTTTCAGAAAATATGAAAAATACCTGCAAAAGATGAAGGCCAGGGGGCCCACCACCTGTCCACGAGGGTGGGGGGCGCGCCCCCTACCTCGTGGGCCCCCTGTTGCCTCTCCGACTCCAACCCAACTCCATATATTGTGTTTGGGGAGAAAAAAATCAGAGAGAAGAAATCATCGCGTTTTACGATACGGAGCCGCCGCCAAGCCCTAAAACCTCTCGGGAGGGCTGATCTGGAGTCCGTTCGGGGCTCCGGAGAGGGGAATCCCGATTTTATTCTCGTTCATCAATCCATCCTCCACACCAATTTCATGATGCTCACCGCCGTGCGTGAGTAATTCCATCGTAGGCTTGCTGGACGGTTGATGGGTTGGATGGGATCTATCATGTAATCAAGTTAGTTTTGTTAGGGTTTGATCCCTAGTATCCACTATGTTTTGAGATTGATGTTGCTATGACTTTGCTATGCTTAATGCTTGTCACTAGGGCCCGAGTGCCATGATTTCAGATCTGAACCTATTATGTTTTCATCAATATATGAGTGTTCTTGATCCTATCTTGCAAGTCTATAGTCACCTATTATGTGTTATGATCCGTTAACCCCGAAGTGACAATAATCGGGATACTTACCGGTGATGACCGTAGTTTGAGGAGTTCATGTATTCACTATGTGTTAATGCTATTGGTTCTGGTACTCTATTAAAAGGAGGCCTTAATATCCCTTAGTTTCCATTAGGACCCCGCTGCCACGGGAGGGTAGGACAAAAGATGTCATGCAAGTTCTTTTCCATAAGCATGTATGACTATATTCGGAATACATGCCTACATTACATTGATGAATGGAGCTAGTTCTGTGTCACCCTAGGTTATGAATGTTACATGATGAACCGCATCCGGCATAATTCTCCATCACCGATCCATTGCCTACGAGCTTTCCATATATTGTTCTTCGCTTATTTACTTTTCCGTTGCTATTGCTATCATCACTACAAAATACCAAAAACATTACTTTTACCTTTACCTTTTGCTACCGTTACCACACTATCATATTACTTTGCTACTAAACACTTTGCTGCAGATATTAAGTTTCCTAGGTGTGGTTGAATTGACAACTCAGCTGCTAATACTTGAGAATATTCTTTGGCTCCCCTTGTGTCGAATCAATAAATCTTGGGTTGAATACTCTACCCTCGAAAACTGTTGCGATCCCCTATACTTGTGGGTTATCAAGACTATTTTCTGGCGCCGTTGCCGGGGAGCATAGCTCTATTCTTTGAGTCACTTGGGATATATATCTTCTTATCATTATGAAGAACTTGAGAGATCCAAAACCAAGATCTATCCCTCAACTACGAGGGGAGGTAAGGAACTGCCATCTAGCTCTGCACTTGATTCACCTTCTGTTTTGAGTAAGCTTGCGACACCTACACCTGCTTCTGCTATTCGTTCTGATATGTCGCATGTTATTGATGATGCCACTTCTGCTATGCATGATACTTATGATGAAACTACTTCTATGCTTGATACTACTGTGCCACTTGGTAAATTTCTTGATGAACAACTTGCTAGAGCTAGAGAAATTGAAAATATTGAATCTGATGATACTGATGAAAGTGATGATGAAGAATCACTTGTTATTCCTAAGGGTTATGTTTTTGATCAAGAAGCTTCTTTAGCTATTTTAGCTTGCAAAAATAGAAATGAACTCAAAAGGCTATTAGCTAAATGGAGTAAGCAATCTCTAAATGCTAGAATGAAACCTGACCCTGCTTTTGCTACTTCACCTATCTTTGTTACTGATAAGGATTATGAATTCTCTGTTGATCCTGATATAATTACTTTGGTTGAATCTGATCCTTTTCATGGTTATGAATCTGAAACTGTTGTGGCACATCTTACTAAATTAATGATATAGCCACCCTGTTCACTAAGATGAGAGAACTCGTTACTTTTATATCCTTAAAATATTTCCGTTCTCATTAAAGGGTGATGCTAAGATATGGTTTAATTCTCTTGATCCTGGTTGTGTGCGTAGTCCCCAGGATATGATTTATTACTTCTCTGCTAAATATTTCCCTGCTCATAAGAAACAAGCTGCTTTAAGGGATATATATAATTTTGTGCAAATTGAAGAAGAGAGTCTCCCACAAGCTTGGGGGAGGCTTCTCCAATTACTTAATGCTTTGCCTGATCATCCTCTTAAGAAAAATGAAATACTTGATATCTTTTATAATGGACTAACCGATGCTTCCAGAGATTACCTGGATAGTTGTGCTGGTTCTGTTTTCAGGGAAAGAACACCGGATGAAGCTGAAATTCTATTGAATAATATGTTGGCAAATGAAAATAATTGGACACCTCCGGAGCCAATTCCTGAGCCTATTCCTAAACCAACTCCGAAGAAGAGGGGTATTCTATTTCTCAGTCCTGAAGATATGCAAGAGGCAAAGAAATCTATGAAAGAAAAAGGTATTAAAGCTGAAGATGTTAAGAATTTACCTCCTATTGAAGAAATACATGGTCTTAATTTACCGCCTGTTGAAGAAACATTAATCTTAATCCATTACCTATTGAAGAAACTCATGGTCTTGATAACCCGACACAGGTAGTAAAGGTAAATTCTCTCTATAGATATGATAAAGCTGAAATCCCATTTACTAAGTTTGCTAGCCCATGCTTAGATGAGTTTGATAAATTTATGGCTAAGCAAGAAGATTTTAATGCTTATTTTGGTAGACAATTGAAATACAATTCAAATATGCTTGAACACTTGGGTGATTATATGGCTAATGTCAAAGGTGAACTTAAACTTATTAGTAAACATGCTTCTATGGTTACCACTCAAGTAGAACAAGTACTTAAAGCTCAAAATGATTTGCTCAATGAATTGAATAGTAAGATAATGATAATGCTGTTAGAGTTATGACTAGAGGTGGTAGAATGACTCAGGAACCTTTGTATCCTGAAGGCCATCCTAAGAGAATTGAGCAAGATTCTCAGAGAAATAATATAGATGCACCTAGTTCGTCTAAAAAGAAGAAAAAGAAAAATGATAGGACTTTGCATGCTTCTAGTGATCCTATTGTTGAAACACCTGAGAATCCAAATGATATTTCTATTTCTGATGCTGAAACTCAATCTGGTAATGAACCTGAAACTAGTGGTAATGTTAATGATAATGTTCATAATTGATGCTCAACCTAGTAATGATAATGATATAGAAATTGAACCTGCTGTTGATCTTGATAACCCACAATCAAAGAATCAACGTTATGATAAGAAAGACTTTGTTGCTAGAAAACATGGTAAAGAAAGAGACCTTGGGTTCAGAAACCCATGCCTTTTCCTCCCAAACCATCCAAGAAAAAGGATGATGAGGATTTTGAGCGCTTTGCTGAAATGATTAGACCTATCTTTTTGCGTATGCGATTAACTGATATGCTCAAACAATCCTTATGCTAAGTACATGAAAGATATTATTACAAATAAAAGAAAGATACCGGAAGCTGAAATTTCCACCATGCTTGCTAATTATACTTTTAAGGGTGGAATACCAAAGAAACTAGGAGATCCAGGAGTACCAACTATACCATGCTCCATTAAAAGAAACTATGTTAAAACTGCTTTATGTGATCTTGGAGCCGGTGTTAGTGTTATGCCTCTCTCTTTATATCGTAGACTTGATTTGAATAAGTTGACACCTACTGAAATATCTTTGCAAATGGCTGATAAATCAACTGCTATACCTGTCGGTATTTGTGAGGATGTGCCTGTTGTAGTTGCAAATGTTACTATTTTAACGACTTTGTTATTCTTGATATTCCCAGGACGATAGTATGTCTATTATTCTTGGAAGACCCTTTTGAATACTGTAGGGGCTTTTATTGATTGCATGAAAGGCAATTTCACTTTTCATGTTAATGGTAATGAGCACACGGTACACTTTCCGAGGAAACAACCTCAAGTTCATAGTATCAACTCTATTGGAAAAATTCCATCGATTATATTTGGAGGTTTTGAATTTCCTCGTCCTACTGTCAAGAAGAAATATGATATTCTTATTATTGGGGATTTGCATATCCCCATTGAGGTAACATAGTGTTATTAGAAATTTCTCCAGTTCCATGTTATTCGGAATGAGTTCGTTAACAAGATTTGATCAACCTTGTTAGTGGATTCCTTTTGATGATCATGAGATGGATGAAACTAGAAGGCACAACCTTCTGTACCCCACTTTTACTTTCTGTTATTTATATTAATAAAATAAAAATAAATATTTTTCTGTCTGTTATCTGATTATCACTGCAATATAAAAATACCTCGAAAATAAAAGTTCTCCAAATGCCCTGAAATTTAAATATGATTTTTCAGAATGGGCCCATGGTGGCTCCCCTCCACTTATTCCTGCACCCACACACTTCTTCTTCCTCCCACAAAAACCACCATCCAGCTCAAGCACGAGTTCTAGCTCATTTTGCTGTGATTTTCGATCTCCTTGCTCAAAGCACCTCTCACAAAACTGCTTTGGGGGATTGTTCCTTGGTATGTGACTCCTCCATTGGTCCAATTAGTTTTTGTTCTAGTGCTTTATTCATTGCAAATTTGTGCTGCCTAGGTGACCATGTTCTTGAGCTTGCATGTCAAATTTATATGGTTCCAAGTAGTTCTAATGCATGATATAGGCTCTAGGCACTTGTAGGAGTAGTTGCTATCAATTTTGTTGAGCTTTGGTTTACTTTTATTGAAGTTACTAAAAATTTCAGAATTTTTCATAAAATAATGAAGAGATTTTTGAGGGGCTCATCGAGTCGAAGCTCGAAGGAAAAAGGAAAATGAAGAAGCAGAGAGGCCCAATATAATCTGCCTCGCACCGCGAAGGTTTGGCCGTGTGAATGGCCTTCCGATGATTTCTTGAGAGCAGCCGGGATTTATGATGATTTTTATGAATTGGCTAAGAATGCAGGCCTCACCGACTTCCTCCGCGACCAACGCGAACAGTATCTCTTACTCACCAATACTTTTGTGCAAAACTTCTACTATTATCCTAGGGAATCACCTCCTTCAGTAGAGTTTCATTCATATGATGTGGTTAAGAAGATGTCACTATATGAATTCTGTAGGGTTTGCAAAATACCTTTCTAGGGTAGCTTAGAGGAACCACATCGTAGAGATGTGGACGGATTTATTGACACTATTACTGTAGGTAAACTAGGAAAGTTTCTGATGCAAGAACCACTAGCATACATTTTCCTATTTTACGCTACTTTGCAATATTTGCTAGTCGTTGCTTAATTGGCCGCGGAAATTGTGGAAACCTTA
Organism: Triticum urartu; assembly: GCF_003073215.2. Taxonomy (NCBI): domain Eukaryota; kingdom Viridiplantae; phylum Streptophyta; class Magnoliopsida; order Poales; family Poaceae; genus Triticum; species Triticum urartu. The sequence goes on along the minus strand of NC_053025.1, from coordinate 446,456,250 downwards.
GTGTTCCTGATATTATTATTTTGTTCCATGGTTTATTCCGTGACAACTCTGTTAGTATGGGCGGTATTATTGCCAAACGGTTAAGCCTGAACCGTACAAAGGGCCCCATCTTTGGAGGTGTCTATGCTTCATGCCTTGCTGCATACTATAACATACCTATTAGGCACTACGAAAAGGAAGAAAAATTGCTGCCTACTGTTTATTTAGATTATAAGAGTATGGTAGCACATGATTTTATTGTTAAGAATAGGGAAAATGAGCTTAAATACAAATTGTTCTTTGATAAACATCATCCTGAGACTATTACCCTGCCTGCTCCTTCCTTGTTTGATTTATCTGCAGGCAAGTACCTTGTTCCGTTCGAGGCCATTCATGCCTACCGGAACCCTACATCAGTTGCATAGCCAGAGCCGGAACCGCAATTTGAGCCTCCACGAGAGTCTGATTACCAGTGGGATCCGGAGGTGATTGCCAGCCAGTGGCAATCTGAGTATCCATCACAGTACGACCCCAGTTACAACTTTGGATATCCGCCAGGCCATCCGTGGCAATAGACCAACTTAGGCCAAAAGCCTAAGCTTGGGGGAGTACGTATTTCTCACCGACATTACATTCATGTTCACACACTCATTGCTAGATGTCGGTGCTCATACTTTTTCATTGTAATATCCATGCTAGTTTATTTCTCTTTTTATGCTTTCTTCTTGTGTGTTTGATAAACCTTAAGAAAAACCAAAAAATTAGTTGTAGCTTTAGCTAGTTTTAATTTCTATGCTTATAGTAGTAATTAAAAAGAAAACCCAAAAAGATTTCATGTTCTTCTTTTGCTTGTTGGGAGCTTTCCCGTGTAAATAGTTTTATTTCTTTTCTTTTCTTTTCTTTGGGGGTCGATAGGAGAAGACCATAATTAAATTGTTGAAGTGACTCTTATATGCATTATTGTTGAGCTGACAAAAGAGCCCATATTGCCTCGTCTCCTCCTGTTTATTGAATGCTTGCAGATTCCAGCTTAGAGCTTAGTCCAATGCACGTGCACTATTATTGTTATTCACACTATTTGGTCGTGCAAGTGAAAGGCAATTATGACGATATATGATGGACTGATTGAGATGAGAAAAGCTGCTATGAACTCGACCTCTCTTGTTTTTGTAAATATGATTAGTTCATCGTTCCTGATTCAGCCTACTATGAATAAACATGTTTGCAATGACAATTAGAGATTATAGTTGCTTATGCCATGCTTAATTAGCTAGGAGCTTATAATGGTTTACCTTGCGTGCCAACATGCTATTAAAATGGTTGTGATGTGGTATGATAGGGTGGTATCCTCTTTTGAACGATTCGAGTGGCTTGACTTGGCACATGTTCACGCATGTAGTTGAAACAAAATCAACATAGCCTCTACGATATTTATGTTCATGGTGCATTATATCCTACTCATGCTTGCATTCGGTGTTGATTAATTTTAATGCATGTTCATGACTGTTGTCGCTCTCTAGCTGGTCGCTTCCCAGTCTTTTTCTAGCCTTCACCTGTACTAAGCGGGAATACTGCTTGTGCATCCAATCCCATAAACCCCAAAGTTGTTCCATATGAGTCCACCATACCTACCTATATACGGTATCTACCTGCCGTTCCAAGTAAATTTGTATGTGCCAAACTCTAAACCTTCAAATAAACATTCTATTTGTATGCTCGAATAGCTCATGTATCAACTAGGGCTGTCTGTATCTTCCATGTTAGGCGGGTAAATCAAATCAAAATAATTGCAAACAAAACTCCCCCTGGGACCTTGTTTGTTGGAGGCACTCGTTGTTTCGAGCAAGCCATGGATTGATGCTTGTTGGTGGAGGGGGAGTATAAACTTTACCATTCTGTTTGGGAACCGCCTATAATGTGTGTAGCATGGAAGATATCGCCATCTCTTGGTTGTTATGTTGACAATGAAAGTATACCGCTCAAAATATTATTCACCTCTATTTCAAAACCGAGCTCTGGCACCTCTACAAATCCCTGCTTCCCTCTGTGAAGGGCCTATCTATTTACTTTTATGCTGAGTCATCATCCTCTTATTAAAAAGCACCAGTTGGAGAGCACCGATGTCATTTGCATTCATTACTGTTAGTTTACATTGAGTATGACTTGACTGGATCTCTTTTACCATGAATTACAATGTCTAGTCAGTCCTTGATCTTTAAAGGTGCTCTGCATTTATGTTTTGCGGTCTCAGAAAGGGCTAGCGAGATACCATCTTGTTATATCATATTATGATTGTTTTGAGAAAGTGTTGTCATCCGAGATTTATTATTATTGCTCGCTAGTTGATTATGCCATTGATATGAGTAAACTTGAGACCTAAGCGTTATTGTGAATGTGGTTAGTCATAATCTTTGCTGAAAACTTGAATGCTGGCTTTACATATTTACAACAACAAGAGCAAACAGAGTTTGTAAAAGTTTTTCTTTATCACTTTCAGTTTATCAACTGAATTGCTTGAGGACAAGCAAAGGTTTAAGCTTGGGGGAGTTGATACGTCTCCGTCGTATCTACTTTTCCAAACACTTTTGCCCTTGTTTTGGACTCTAACTTGCATGATTTGAATGGAACTAACCCGGACTGACGCTGTTTTCAGCAGAATTGCCATGGTGTTATTTATGTGCAGAAACAAAAGTTCTCGGAATGACCTGAAACTTCACGGAACAACTTTTCGGAAATAATAAAAAATCCTTGCAAAAGATGAAGGCCAGGGGGCCCACCACCTGTCCACGAGGGTGGGGGCGCGCCTGCCCCCCTAGGGCGCGCCCCCTACCTCGTGGGCCCCCTGGAGCTCCTCCGACCTCAACTCCAACTCTATATATTTGGTTTCGGGGAGAAAAAAATCAGAGAGAAGAATTCATCAGTTTTACGATACGGAGCCGCCGCCAAGCCCTAAAACCTCTCGGGAGGGCTGATCTGGAGTCCGTTCGGGGCTCCGGAGAGGGGAATCCGTCGCCATCGTCATCATCAACCATCCTCCATCACCAATTTCATGATGCTCACCGCCGTGCGTGAGTAATTCCATCGTAGGCTTGCTGGACGGTGATGGGTTGGATGAGATCTATCATGTAATCGAGTTAGTTTTGTTAGGGTTTGATCCCTAGTATCCACTATGTTCTGAGATTGATGTTGCTATGACTTTGCTATGCTTAATGCTTGTCACTAGGGCCCGAGTGCCATGATTTCAGATATGAACCTATTATGTTTTCATCAATATATGAGTAGTTCTTGATCCTATCTTGCAAGTCTATAGTCACCTATTATGTGTTATGATCCGTTAACCCCGAAGTGACAATAATCGGGATACTTACCGGTGATGACCGTAGTTTGAGGAGTTCATGTATTCACTATGTGTTAATGCTTTGTCCGGTACTCTATTAAAAGGAGGCCTTAATATCCCTTAGTTTCCGCTAGGACCCCGCTGCCACGGGAGGGTAGGACAAAAGATGTCATGCAAGTTCTTTTCCATAAGCACGTATGACTATATTCGGAATACATGCCTACATTACATTGATGAACTGGAGCTAGTTCTGTGTCACCCTAGGTTATGACTGTTACATGATGAACCGCATCCGGCATAATTCTCTATCACCGATCCATTGCCTACGAGCTTTCCATATATTGTTCTTCGCTTATTTACTTTTCCGTTGCTATTGCTATCATCACTACAAAATACCAAAAACATTACTTTTGCTACTGTTACCTTTTGCTACCGTTACCACTACTATCATATTACTTTGCTACTAAACACTTTGCTGCAGATATTAAGTTTTCCAGGTGTGGTTGAATTGACAACTCAGCTGCTAATACTTGAGAATATTCTTTGGCTCCCCTTGTGTCGAATCAATAAATTTGGGTTGAATACTCTACTCCTCGAAAACTGTTGCGATCCCCTATACTTGTGGGTTATCAAAAACAACACCATGGTAGTTCTGCTGAAAACAGCGTTAGTATAGGGTTAGTTTCATTCAAATCATGCAAATTAAAGTCCAAAACAAGAGGGAAAGCATGAGAAAAAGTAGATACGTTGAAGACATATCAACTCCCCCAAGCTTAAACCTTTGCTTGTCCTCAAGCAATTCAGTTGATAAACTGAAAGTGAGAAAGAAAAACTTTTACGAACTCTTTTGCTCTTGTTAGCTTCTATGGTTCAAACCCAGTTAGAACAAGTTGCTAAGTCTCAAAGAGAGTTGCTTGATGAAATGAACAATGACATACATGACTTTGATGTTAGAGTAGCAACTAGAGGAGGTAAAATGACTCAGGAACCACTTTATCCTGAGGGACACCCAAAAAGAATTGAACAAGACTCTCAAAGAGTTAACACTGATGCACGTAGTCCTTCTAAAAAGAAAACAAAGAAGAAAAATGATAGGACTTTGCATGCCTCCAATGAACCTGGAGTAGAAAAACCTCCCGATAATGAAGTTTCTATCTCTAATGCTAAAACTCAACCTGGTAGTGAACACTCACCTTTTGATAATAAAAAAGATAATGATGAGTTCCATGAAGACACTCAAACAAATAATAAAGAACCAGACAATGATGTTGAGATAGAACCTACAGTTGATCTTGGTAACACACAACCTAAGAATAAAAGATATGATAAAAGAGACTTTGTTGCTAGGAAACACGGTAAGGAAAGACAACCATGGGTTCAAAAACCTATGCCCTTTCCACCTAAGTCAACTAAAAAGAAAGATGATGAAGAATTTGAACGCTTTCCTGAAATGTTGAAGCCAGTCTTTTTGCGTACTCGCTTGACTGATATCTTGAAAATGCCTCCTTATGCAAAGTACATGAAAGACATCATCACCAATAAGAGAAAAATACCGGAAGCTAAAATCTCCACCATGCTTGCTAATTATACTTTTAAGTATGGAGTACCTAAAAAACTTGGAGATCCGGGAATACCAACTATACCTTGCTCCATCAAAAGAAATTATGTGAAGACTGCTTTATGTGATTTGGGAGCTGGTGTTAGTGTTATGCATTTCTCTTTATATAAAAGACTTGATTTGAATAAACTCATGATACGTCTCCAACGTATCTATAATTTTTGATTGCGCCATGCTATATTATCTTCTGTTTTGGATGTTTATGGGCTTTATTATACACTTTTATATCATTTTCGGGACTAACCTATTAACCCAGAGCCCAGTGCCAGTTTCTGTTTTTTCCTTGTTTTAGAGTATCGCAGAAAAGGAAAATCAAACGGAGTCCAATTGACCTGAAACTTCACAGAACTTATTTTTGGAAGGAGAGCAACCCGGGAGACTTGGAGTCCACGTAAGGGAAGCAACGAGGAAGCTACGAGGCAGGGGGTGCGCCCACCCCCCCTGGGCGTGCCCTCCACCCTCATGGGCCCCTCGTGGCTCCCCTGACGTACTTCTTCCGCCTATATATATATCCATATACCCTAAAACGATCAGGGAGCACAATAGATCGGGAGTTCCGCCACCAGAAGCCTCCGTAGCCACCGAAAGCCAATCTAGACCCGTTCTGGCACCCTGCCGGAGGGGGAATCCCTCTCCAGTGGCCATCTTCATCATCCCGGTGCTCTCCATGACGAGGAGGGAGTAATTATCCCTCGGGGCTGAGGGTATGTACCAGTAGGTATGTGTTTGATATCTCTCTCTCTCGTCTTCTTGAGGTGGTACGATCTTGATGTATCGCGAGCTTTGCTATTATATTTGGATCCTATGATGTTCCCCCCCCTATACTCTCTTGTAATGGATTGAGTTTTCCCTTTGAAGGTTATCCTTATCAGATTGAGTCTTTAAAGATTTGAGAACACTTGATGTGTGTCTTGCCGTGCGTATCTGTGGTGACAATGGGATACCACGTGATTCACTTGATGTATGTTTTGGTGATCAACTTGCGGGATCCGCCCATGAACCTATGCATAGGGGTTGGCACCACCGTTTTCGTCATGATTTCGGTAAGAAACTTTGGGGCACTCTTTGAGGTTCTTTGTGTTGGTTGAATAGATGAATCTGAGATTGTGTGATGCATATCGTATAATCATACCCACGGATACTTGAGGTGACATTGGAGTATCTAGGTGACATAAGGGTTTTGGTTGATTTGTGTCTTAAGGTGTTATTCTAGTACGAACTCTAGGGCTGTTTGTGACACTTATAGGAATAGCCCAACGGATTGATTGAAAGAATAACTTTGAGGTGGTTTCGTACCCTACCACCATAATCTCTTTGTTTGTTCCCGCTATTAGTGACTTTGGAGTGATTCTTTGTTGCATGTTGAGGGATAGTTATGTGATCCAATTATGTTAGTATTGTTGAGGGAACTTACACTAACGAAAGTATGAACCCTAGGCCTTATTTCCACACATTGCAATACCATTTACGCTCACTTTTACCATTAGTTACCTTGCTGTTATTATAATTTCAGATTACAAATACATTTATCTACCATCCATATTGCACTTGGATCACCATCTCTTCGCTGAACTAGTGCACCTATACAATTTACCATTGTATTGGGTGTGTTGGGGACACAAGAGACTCTTTGTTATTTGGTTGCAGGGTTGCTTGAGAGAGACCATCTTCATCCTACGCATCCCACGGATTGATAAACCTTAGGTCATCCACTTGAGGGAAATTTGCTACTGTCCTACAAACCTCTGCACTTGGAGGCCCAACAACGTCTACAAGAAGAAGGTTGTGTAGTAGACATCAAGCTCTTTTCTGGCGCCGTTGCCGGGGAGGTTAGCGCTTGAAGGTATATCTTTAGATCTTGCAATTGAGTCTTTTAGTTTATTGTTTTATCACTAGTTTAGTTTATAAAAGAAAACTATAAAAAATGGAATTGAGTTTTCCTCATACGCTTCACCTTTTTAGTATCTTTCGTGAGTATGATGGAAAGGATAATTGTGCTCAAGTGCTAGAAGAAGAAATGCATTAAAAATGTTTGGCACTAAATATTTGAATGATGAGCATGATGCAATGTTGTTAGTATGAATTCTTGAATATCCATTGATGCTAATGATATGCAAATGCCACAAGCTTGGGGAAGCTATGTTGATGAAGATGATATTTTTTGTCCCCAGTTTTGATGAGCAAATTTATTATGATGAAAGCATGCTCCTATTTATGTGATTATATTGATGAAAGTTTGGAGAGTCATGCTTTGTGATGAATCCACTATCGGAAGAGGTTCCAATTGATTATGAGAACAAAGTTGCTATCTATGATGATTATTGTGATGACTTGTATGCTATAAAGAATAATGATATCCATGAAACTTGTCATCATGATTTTAGTTTTCAATTGGATTATGCCTCACATGATAATTATTTTGTTGAGTTTGCTCCCACTATTATTCATGAGAAGAATTTTGCTTATGTGGAGAGTAATAAAATTTCTATGCTTGTAGATCATGAAAAGAATGCTTTATGTGATAGTTATATTGTTGAATTCATTCATGATGCTACTGAAAATTATTATGAGGGAGGAATATCTTGTAGGAATTGCAATAATATCAAGTTTCCTCTCTATGTGCTTAAAGTTTTGAAGTTATGCTTGTTTTGCCTTCCTATGCTAGTTGATTATTGTTCCCATAAGTTGTTTGCTCACAAAATCCCTATGCATAGGAAGTGGGTTAGACTTAAATGTGCTAGTCATATTCTTCATGATGCTCTCTTTATGTTTCAATTCTTATCTTTTATGTGAGCATCATTGAAATCATCATGCCTAGCTAGGGGCGTTAAACGATAGCGCTTGTTGGGAGGCAACCCAACTTTATTTTTTCCTTGCTTTTTGCTCCTGTTTAGTAATAAATAATTCATCTAGCCTCTGTTTAGATGTGGTTTTATGTTTTAATTAGTGTTTGTGCCAAGTAGAACCGTTGGGAAGACTTGGGGAAAGTCTTGTTGATCTTGCTGTAAAAAACAGAAACTTTAGCGCTCACGAGAATTGCTGCCATTTTTTATTGGAGAGTGCTATTTAGTTAATTCTTTTTTCAGATGATTAATAGATAAATTCCTCAGTCCAGAAATTTATTTTAGAATTTTTGGGGTTCCAGAAGTTTGCGTTAGCTACAGATTACTACAGACTGTTCTGTTTTTGACAGATTCTGTTTTTCGTGTGTTGTTTGCTTATTTTGATGAATCTATGGCTAGTAAAATAGTTTATAAACCATAGAGAAGTTGAAATACAGTATGTTTAACACCAGTATAAATAAATAATGAGTTCATCACAGTACCTTGAAGTGGTGTTTTGTTTTCTTTCGCTAACGGAGCTCACGAGATTTTCTACTTTAAGTTTTGTGTTGTGAAGTTTTCAAGCTTGGGGATGCCCGGAAGGCATCCCCTTTCGTCTTCATTCATCGGTAACTTTCCTTTTGGAGCTATATTTAATATACCACATGATATGTGTTTTGCTTGGAGCGTCATTTTATTTAGTTTTGGATTGCTGTTTGAATAAAATACCAAGATCTGAAATTCTTAAATGTTAGAGAGTCTTCACATAGTTGCATAATTATTCAACTACTCATTGATCTTCACTTATATCTTTCGGAGTAGTTTGTCGTTTGCTCTAGTGCTTCACATATATCTTTTAGAGCATGGTGGTAGTTTTATTTTGAAGAAATAGATGAACTCTCATGCTTCACTTAGATTATTTTGAGAGTCTTAAATAGCATGGTAATTTGCTTAAAATCCTAATATGTAGGCATCCAAGAATAGAAAACTTTCCTATATGAGTGTTTTGAATACTAAGAGAAGTTTGATGCTTGATGATTGTTTTGAGATATGGAGGTAATAATATCAAAGTCGTGCTAGTTGAGTTAGTTGTGAATTTGAGAAGTGCTTGTGTTGAAGTTTGCAAGTCCCGTAGCATGCATGTATGGTAAACGTTGTGTAACAAATTTGAAACATGAGGTGTTATTTGATTGTCTCCTTATGAGTGGCGGTCGGGGACGAGCGATGGTCTTTTCCTACCAATCTATCCCCCTAGGAGCATGCGCGTAGTGCCGAGGTTTTTGATGACTTGTAGATTTTTGCAATAAGTATGTGAGTTCTTTATAGACTAATGTTGAGTCCATGGATTATCGCACTCTCACCCTTCCATCCTTGCTAGCCTCTTCGGTACCTGTGCATTGCCCTTTCTCACATTGAGAGTTGGTGCAAACTTCACCGGTGCATCCAAACCCCGTGATATATATCGCTCTTTCACACATAAAACCTCCTTATATCTCCTCAAAACAGCCACCATACCTACCTATTATGGCATTTCCATAGCCATTCCGAGATATATTGCCATGCAACTTTCCATCGTTCCGTTTATTATGACGCATCATCATTGTCATATTGCTTTGCATGATCATGTAGTTGACATCGTATTTGTGGCAAAGCCACCGTTCATAATTTTTCATACATGTCACTCTTGATTCATTCGCAATCCCGGTACACCGCCGAGGCATTCATATAGAGTCATCTTTGTTCTAGTATCGAGTTGTAATCATTGAGTTGTAAATAAATAGAAGTGTGATGATCATCATTTTCTAGAGCATTGTCCCAAGTGAGGAATAAAAAAAGAGAAAGGCCATAAAAAAGAGAAGGCCCCAAAAAAGAGAAAGGCCATAAAAAAGAGAAGGCCCAAAAAAATGAGAGAAAAAGAGAGAAGGGACAATGTTACTATCCTTTGCCACACTTGTGCTTCAAAGTAGCACCATAATCTTCATGATAGAGAGTCTTTTGTTTTGTCACTTTCATATACTAGTGGGAATTTTCATTATAGAACTTGGCTTGTATATTCCAACAATGGGCCTCCTCAAGTGCCCTAGGTCTTCGTGAGCAAGCAAGTTGGATGCACACCCACTTAGTTTCTTTTGTTGAGCTTTCATACATTTATAGCTCTAGTGCATCCGTTGCATGGCAATCCCTACTCCTTGCATTAACATCAATCGATGGGCATCTCCATAGCTCATTGATTAGCCTCGTTGATGTGAGACTTTCTCCTTTTTGTCTTCTCCACATAACCCCCATCATCATATTCTATTCCACCCATAGTGCTATGTCCATGGCTCGCGCTCATATATTGCGTGAAAGTTTATAGGTTTGAGATTGCTAAGGTATGAAACAATTGCTTGGCTTGTCATCGGGGTTGTGCATGATGAGAGCATTCTTGTGTGACGAAAATGGAGCATGACTAAACTATATGATTTTGTAGGGATGAACTTTCTTTGGCCATGTTATTTTGAGAAGACATAATTGCTTAGTTAGTATGCTTGAAGTATTATTATTTTTATGTCAATATGAACTTTTATCTTGAATCTTTCGGATCTGAATATTCATGCCACAATTAAGAAGAATTACATTGAAATTATGCCAAGTAGCACTCCGCATCAAAAATTCTATTTTTATCATTTACCTACTCGAGGACGAGCAGGAATTAAGCTTGGGGATGCTGATACGTCTCCAACGTATCTATAATTTTTGATTGCTCCATGCTATATTATCCCTGTTTTGGATGTTTATGGGCTTTATTATACACTTTTTATATATTTTTGGGACTAACCTATTAACCCAGAGCCCAGTGCCAGTTTCTGTTTTTTCCTTGTTTTAGAGTATCGCAGAAAAGGAAAATCAAACGGAGTCCAATTGACCTGAAACTTCACGGAACTTATTTTTGGAAGGAAAGCAACCCGGGAGACTTGGAGTCCACGTAAGGGAAGCAACGAGGAAGCCACGAGGCAGGGGGCGCGCCCACCCCCCTGGGCGCGCCCTCCACCCTCGTGGGCCCCTCGTGGCTCCCCTGACGTACTTCTTCCTGCCTATATATCTCCATATACCCTAAAACGATCCGGGGAGCACAATAGATCGGGAGTTCCGCCGCCAGAAGCCTCCGTAGCCACCGAAAGCCAATCTAGACCCGTTCCGGCACCCTGCCGGAGGGGAATCCCTCTCCGGTGGCCATCTTCATCATCCCGGTGCTCTCCATGACGAGGAGGGAGTAGTTCTCCCTCGGGGCTGAGGGTATGTACCAGTAGCTATGTGTTTGATCTCTCTCTCTCTCTCGTGTTCTTGAGGTGATACGATCTTGATGTATCGCGAGCTTTGCTATTATAGTTGGATCCTATGATGTTTTCTCCCCCCTCTCTACTCTCTTGTAATGGATTGAGTTTTCCCTTTGAAGTTATCTTATCGGATTGAGTCTTTAAAGATTTGAGAACACTTGATGTATGTCTTGCCATGCATATCTGTGGTGACAATGGGATATCATGTGATTCACTTGATGTATGTTTTGGTGATCAACTTGCGGGTTCCGCCCATGAACCTATGCAATAGGGGTTGGCACATGTTTTCGTCGTGATTCTCCGGTAGGAACTTTGGGGCACTCTTTGAGGTTCTATGTGTTGGTTGAATAGATGAATCTAAGATTGTGTGGCGCATATCGTATAATCATACCCACGGATACTTGAGGTGACATTGGAGTATCTAGGTGACATTAGGGTTTTGGTTGATTTGTGTCTTAGGTGTTATTCTAGTAGAACTCTAGGGTGTTTTGGACA